>NC_026743.1:0-171095 GCF_000210295.1 Trypanosoma brucei gambiense DAL972
ATGAGAGCCTACGAACGGGAGTCGTGCCGCCTGCATGGAAGACTGGTGTTATCATCCCCATCCTGAAGGCCGGAAAAAAGGCGGAGGACCTCGATTCTTACAGGCCAGTGACGCTCACGAGCTGTCTCTGCAAAGTCATGGAGCGCATAATTGCCGCGAGACTTAGAGACACTGTTGAGTCCCAGCTGACGCCGCAGCAATCAGGCTTTCGCCCCGGATGCTCAACGCTCGAACAACTCCTGCACGTCCGCGCTGCCCTCTGCCGCCCCACGCACCAATATCGTACGGGTGCTGTATTCGTTGACTACGAAAAAGGCATTCGATACAGTAGACCACGACAAAATTGCGAGGGAAATGCACAGAATGAAGGTATCACCCCACATTGTGAAGTGGTGCGTATCATTTCTGAGTAACCGAACTGGCAGAGTGAGATTCAGGGAAAAGCTTTCCAGAAGCAGAACATTTGAGCGAGGAGTGCCACAAGGAACTGTCCTTGGCCCAATCATGTTCATTATTGTCATGAACTCGGTGAGCCAGCGCCTTGCAGAAGTGCCGTTACTGCAGCACGGATTCTTTGCAGACGACCTAACGCTACTTGCGAGGCACACAGAGAGGGATGTCATCAACCACACACTACAATGCGGTCTAAACGTGGTGTTACAGTGGTCAAAAGAGTACTTCATGTCTGTCAACGTAGCGAAAACAAAGTGCACACTCTTCGGGTGTATAGAGCGCCACCCCCTTACATTACAACTGGACGGCGAAAGAATAGGAGCTGACAGGACACCCGAAGCCTCTAGGAGTAACATTCCAGCGTCTGCAGGGGATGGCCACACATGCGGCCGAAACGAGACCCAGATGGACTTCCAACTACTGCAGAAACCAGCCTCTTCAGCCTTACAATGGGGGCCAAAACAAAAATATTGAAAACTTTTTATTTAACCTCTGAAAGGGCCCCCCCCCTGTTGGCTTTGGGGATTTGGATTGGGGACCTTTCGAAAAAAAATTCGAACTCCTTTGTTTTGGCCAAAAAAAAAGCCGTTGCCTATTAAAGGGGGGTTCCCCTGGGGGACCCCAAAAAAAGCTCTTTTTGTGGGAAAAAACTCCTCCCCCCTCAAAAAAACAACCCTTGTGTGCGCGCAGAAAAAAATTCATGCTGATGTGTGAGTCACGAGGCGGATGTTTGCGGCGCAGTGCTGAAGAAGTATACCACAGCAAAAACCCAGTCAGAGCCCTACATTCCCGTATCATGCGGTCCTACCCCCACCTCCACATTGAGCCACGCGAGCACCCACCAGAGACATCGACGCTCCGCCACAGCTGCCGACCGATATTTCACACGCAGATAAAGCCTGTGTGCGCTGATGGCCCTGACGATGTCAAAAGGGAGGCTTCCGAAAAGTGGATTGAACGGCATTTTGCACGGAGGGGGAAGGAGCCACCGCGGCGAGAGCACTACGAATTGTGGACTGATGGATCCGTGTCCCTCGGTGAGAAGTCCGGAGCAGCTGCCCTGCTCTATAAAAACAACACGCTGATTTGCGCACCCAAGACCGGAGCAGGGGAACTCTCATGCAGTTACAGAGCGGAATGCGTGGCATTAGAGATAGGACTGCAACGGCTGCTGAAATGGCTTCCGGCATACAGAAGCACACCGAGCAGGTTGTCCATCCTCTCTGACTCGCTGTCAATGTTAACAGCACTGCAGACAGGCCCCCTAGCCGTAACGGACCCAATTCTGAGACGACTATGGAGGCTTCTGCTTCAAGTTCAGAGAAGGAAGATGCGTATCCGACTGCAATTTGTGTTCGGCCATTGTGGCGTGAAACGGAATGAGGTTTGCGATGACATGGCGAAAAAGGCCGCAGATTTACCACAGTTGCGAGACACATGGATCCCCGACATCATTGCTTATGCGAAGCGAGTGCTTAGGTCGGAAGAAGTCCATGAGAACACTCATAGGTTTGGTATCACGGGCAACCACTTTCCAACAAAACATAAAGAAGAACTGACGAGGGAAGAAGAAACGGCACTGTCACGTTTTCGGGTTGGGTCTTCAAGACACTATGGATGGATGTTGCGAAAGATCAACCCGAGTGTGCCTCCACAGTGCCAATGGTGTAACCCGCAACACGCAGCGATAGGACCAACAATACAAACGGCCCCAACTGTTGCGACACGCACTCTTCAGAGAACCTCCGAACCGACCAAATGTACGGAATGTGATGCCACATACCAATGCCGCTCGAGTGCTGTAACGCACATGGTAAACAAACACGGCTTTGTGCGAGCTGATGCCCTCCGGAGGATCAAATACGGCGATGCAATACCCGCAGTGGACATCCCCCCGGAGCCCCCTCCAGTGGTGGCGATCGTTCCTCTACCATCGAGCACACGAGTCCCGATGAGACCGCAGTTGCTTCATTGTACCCTCTGTGCCTCCAAATTCGCAGTGCCAGGCCGACTATTACACCACCTTAGAACAATACATGGCATAGGCAGCGGTAGTTGCCGCGTGAAAAGGGGGCGAGAGAACGAGGACTCATTGCAAGGAGATGGTAGAGCCCCAGCAGCGCCAGCCTCTCAGGATACACGGAAGCTGCCGTTTCAATGTGACCTGTGCGAGGCGAGCTTCGGTACACGTTCTTCCCTGACACTACACAAGAAATTCAAACATAAAAGCATAGTGACGGAGGACGGTACCGTGGTGTTGGTGCAATTCCCTCGTAAGCGTGCCCGTGAGGGAAACGTTGACGTCCCGGGGAAGGGCGAGGTGCAGTGTGGTGTGTGCCAAAAAGTGCTCAGTTGCAGGGACTCCCTCATCCGACACTGTAAGGCTTTCCACAAAGGTGAGGGAGTCGAGCTTAAATGCAGCAAAAGCACGAAATTATGTGCCACTGATTCCCCGCATACAAGCGCACCCATGTTGGTGTGCCCGACATGCGGAAGGCAGTGTGCTAGCAAAACTGGCCTCACCCTACATCAAAAGAAGATGCACGGTATGAAGGTAGAGCGCGCTGTTACCAGCCAACGCGGCGACTGCGAAGAAACGTCGCTGCACTTGATGAGCTGTCCCGGTTTGAAGGAATTACGTGTCAGGTTTGCGGTGGAAGGTGTGTGTGTGCAGGATGTATGTTTCTCTAAAAGGCTGGCGCAGTTTCTCATTGCGGTTGAACGGAGCCGGCCGCAGGTGAAGTCCTCAGCTAAGGTAACAGTCATACAACCCACTCTCCCTTCTGCAACTTCCCCCCTTATTGCCGAGTGTGGAGCTAGCAGGAAAAGCACCGGACGCAGGAATAGTCCAGACACCCTCAGAGACAGAAGGGGGTATGCAGTCAACAAGCAACAGAAACAGAAAGAGGGAGAGAGAATAATAAACAAATAACAAAAATCAAAACAAAAGGATTGCTAATTGACATCTTTGGGAGAGTCTGGGGTGGGGGGATTCTCGCCCCATCTGCTGTATTCCGTTCAACTGAGGAGCTACAACAAAAAATTGTAGAGAGTGTGTTAGTCTGAATAAAAAAGGGAGACTCTGCCACAGTCGCCAGACCGATAGCATCTCAGGGCTCTACGGTGATGGCTGATGGCCGCGCCAGTGGGGGGAAACTCCCACGAAGGCACGAAGAAAATTCCAAAAAAAAAATATATTGAATCATTTCTCGATTAAATTCGAGTGCGGAATGTAGATTTCAACATCTCTGGGGACTGATCGGACTGAGACCAAAAGGGACCAGTGAAAGGAGCCCTCAGGTTATTTCCATCGGCGATGATCGTTTACTTTGGAAGGTCGGTATCGTAAAGGATGCCTCCTCCGCACCAACAGGAGCTCGGGTCATCCCTTTTCTCAATTGCAGAGGATAAACCCTCCAACGAGCGTCGCTGGTGAATTGCGGGGCCTCAAGAGAAATAACAAAAGCGGATGAACCTTACGAGGCAATTGTTCCTTTTGGAACACATTTCAAAATACCTCCATGCGGTTACTATCCTGAGTTGTCGACTTTTTCTGTCTGTTTTTTTTGTTTTTTCTTAGGGGCATTACGTCGTCGTCTTTTGCCTCGGACAGAGAACTTGTCCCCGCTACGGAGGCCGCTTTGTTGCCACTGTCCGCACTTGCTTTAGTAAGTGGGTATTGCTTTCTTGCCTGTTTAAAAAGAAGAAACACACGGTTACACCCAATTGGGAACCCGCAGTTGATTTGGTCACAGACGGCTCTTTGAGGGGTTTTGGGTCTGGGGCAAGTCCTGTTATTGGATTCCGATGAGGTGAAAGTAATGTTATGTGGTGTCGTTGGTTTAAGTTCCCTTTTCTTATCATGCAGGCTCAGGCCCGTGTCCTCCGACTCCCCTCAGTAGCATTCGTGGAGTCCTTTCCCCTTGAGTATTGACATTTGGGTTGATCATAGATTCCTGTAACGCGCGGAAACAAAAGGAAACACGAAAGCCTACGGTCTTTCCGTGGCCATGGGTAACGCTTTTATGATCTTGGATTCCCACAACACTGGCACAAATTACTCGTTTAACCGCTCCGTCAGCAAACCGGCGGTCGGCTCCCGCGGAGGCACACGGTTTAACTGTGCAAAGTTGGTAAAAGAGTGCAACTTACAAAAGGAAGTGGCGGTGTCCCGAGGTTTTTGGGGACCACATGAACTGCCCTTTCACAAGTCTACTGTGAAATAAATATTCTGCTGCTGCTTCTCACCCAAGTATTCTCTAAGTGTGCATGGATGGTTATAGATTTTGTTTATAATTCCTTGACTCTCTCTCTCTCTTTAATCTTCTTCCATAGATTAAGGGATTGGACCGTCCCTAAGTTTATATTCTACTTTGTTTAGCCTGTCCTTGACTTCCTTTCCGTCTCTTGGGGGGGGGGGGGGGGGAGAAGTTTATATTGTGTGTGGCTCCAACGTGTAAAAGTAAAAGTCAGATACCCTGAAAATGTTTCTCCTCGGCCTCCCAGCAGCAAACAGACATCTCCGAGCTGTAGGGGTCGGACATTAGCGGTCTTACTTTTTGTTACGTGTCTCGAAAGCTCTTTGTGCGGATGCACAGTTGCCTCCAACGCTTTTCCGTTCCCATCCCCTAATAAGCGTTTGCTACCCGCCTTAGGGGTTAGAGGTTCCTTAAGCAGGAGCCCTCCAAACAAAAAATATATTTAGTTTTCTTCGCGTCCAGTTGCATAAAGTTTTTGCGGCCTCACGCTGCTATAGTACCTAGTTCTCAGTGCAAAAATTTTTTGAGTTGCAGTCTTTACGTGCCTGTGCGCGTCATCGTTCCGTAATCTGTGAGGCCGCAGGGTTGGGGGCTGGGGTTTGTGTCGTACTGACTGCTAAGAAGGGGTTTCACGACAGTTATGAATAAAAACGATCCGACTACTTTGCCTCGTGTCGCTTCGCTTGGTAAGGGTTCCGGTTTCAATAACGCTTTCTTTAGTCGAAATGTTTACAGCATCCAGTGAGGAAGGGAAACTCTACGGCGTCTGAGTTATATTTATCTACTAAACTTCCACACTTCACTCACATTCCTCTCATGACCACACTTTCAAGTTTTTTTTTGGCGTAAAAGGCAAATGAAGAGACGGTTCGAGCAACATTACCACCGCGGGGCAGTGCTTTGCGGATATGCTGCAACTCATAGGGCGCCAAAGCGCTCGGGCGGAGCGACATTGACCGCTCATTGGCCGGCGTTTTTCTGTGTTTGTGACTTTTGTTCCCTCGATCCGTTGCTTTGTCATCGATATTGTGCCAGTAAACTCTAGTGAGTGAAGCGAGACGATGTCGGTGGTACGTCCACTAACCTTTGGAAATGTTGCAATGGTTATCCGACTTTTTCACCTAACTGCTGCTGTTGTGTGTCGTGGACTTCGGTTCAAATTTCAACGTGCCCTTTAGCCTACATATCGATGATTTAGTTCTCAGAAGTAAGCATCACTCTCCTGCCACCGTTTCGCGTGATGATTCTCCTATCAACTTTTGTCGTTTCAGTGTTTGTATATGGTTTGAGTGTGTGTGGGGTTTGTGATGCTGTGAATGTTCACCCTTGGGGCCGTCATAGTATTCGTGGAACAATTCACATACATATCCTCAGAGGTCCGCGGTCTCAGTTTCCTTTTTTTCTGGTGTGCTCCTCTTCTGTTAGTAGAGTAGGAATCTATAATAATGGTGCTGTGAATAATTCTTTCAATAAGGTACGAAGTTTTGCTTTGTCTCGTCTATTAGCAGTTTTGAAGTGCACCTTCCTGCATGTCCTCACAGCTGTTATGTTCAACACCCTCCTTTCTGTAATGAAGGAGGAACAACATTTTCTTCCTATGAATTGTTTTTTGGTGCTGTCTAATCCACTACAGATGCAATGGCATCATTGGTGTTTTCAACTGCCATCAACACGTGTTTTTACCTATTTGCAGAGTTCTGGCACACAATGTTTTGGGGAATTTGGACAATCCACAATTTTCTTCATGTCCCTTGATACTGCTACATTGAGTATTATCCAACTATGATGACTTCTGAAGTTTCGCATCGCTTTCCAAGATGTAACATCGCTGTGCGTTAAACAGGTAACTTCTATTGAAAGCAGTGCGCCTCCGAATGCTGTATATCAAATCGGGGTTTCATTGTTGGTAACTGTTAAACTCATCTCCAGCTATCAATTCAATGTCAGCTTCATCACCCTTCCCCTCTGGAATACGTGAGGCTGAGGAACGTAGCACCGCTTTACGTCAGCTCCGGTGGCTACTGAATCTTGATCCCCGCTTCTAATTCCTACAACCTTTACATGCTTACATTAGAGTTATTGGGAAAGCAGGCAAATGCCACACCAAGCTGTCCATCGTTTTCAGACGGCAGCGTAACGGTTATGATTTCCAAAACCACAATTATTTTTTGGAGCGTTAGTGACTCATATCCCGTTTCCAATGAGTATTGATACGTTTTTGTTCTTCATTTTACAGCAAGAGAACGCTGTGTATTGGTAATGGAAGCAAGCGTTCATCCTGCCTTCCCCAACATTCGTCAGTGTCTCCAAAAGAAGGCGAAAGATCGCCACGTAGTTTTCTGTCGTTTCCGATATATGTGGCCCCTTTCCGCCGGCGAGATCTTCCGTACTCCACTGAGACCTGTGGAAAATATGGGGTGGACACCTGCTGACATCGGCCCCGGGGAGGCGGGGGATTCAGTTAACGCACAGGGCGGGTCAGCATCAATGCCTCTGAAGGGTGCACACGGAAGGAGAATGTGCACTTCAGTGATGCGGTGGCCGCTCATTCTAACAGTCGTATGTTAAGGTTCAATATTGAGCCGCTGCCACGATGCGGGTGATAGCTCATAGCTTTCTTTTGGGTGGCGCACCGGGTCCCGAAATCGCTCTCTCGTGGCTCGCGTGGTCGCAGTGCGGCTCGGATTTTGTGAGTGAACATCTTTTCCGCCTCTGTGGGACTTTGGTGGAGGTTAGTGGCGGAAGTTTTTGGTGCTGCTGGTTTTGCCGAACACCCGGTTTGGTGTAGTCTTCCCCCTTTGCTGCGGTTTTTAGCCGTTTGGTCTGAAAGTGCATGGTCTTTTTACAAAGTGATTTGCTGGGTTGGGCACTGATGCGTTGGCTATTGTGGTCTCGCGTGCCTTAGGAAATGTTTTCGCTGGTGCTTTTGCTGTTGTATCGCCCTGCTTTCAAGTCATTTGTTACATGTGTCGGGGTATGTTTGGTGCGTTACAAATGGTAGCGGTTAGTGTACGGCTATTGGCTGTTAGGCATATTGAAGGGTGTAGCATTAACATTTCGTAATGACTTTTTTCCCGTGTCGTGGGGGAAGTTGGTGGGAGTTGCAGTACTTTGCAGTGGCTACATAGGCTACCCGATTTTTTTTTCATTTAGTAAGTCTTGTAGTGCGCACCTCCACCGCTAGATCTTTGATGACAACAGATGCGCCTTCCCTTTTGAGTTGTGGGGACCACCCAGTGTTGTGGCAGGTGGGGGTGAAAGCGTGGAACTAATTGAATTTCGGGGTGAGGATTTGGTCTCACGGAAGAAATGGGAGGTTGACGACACCCTAACAACGATGTCGCTAACATCTGCTTGTTCTGGGTGAAGGGGTCCGGCGGGTTTCCACCATGGGTTTTGGACGTCGCCACCGTACTGCACTTCGCTGCGAGAAATTTAACTAACAGTAGGCTTATACCCCACCAGAGGCCCACAAGAGGTAATTCGTCACATGTAGCAAGGCTAATACACCTACCATCATAATCTGAGGCCGTAACCGTTGTATTTCCGTTCCGGCACTGCCAAAACAGGTTGCAATATCTTGGGTTCTCACATAAGAAGCCAACCGATGATGACATTAGTTTGTTAGGTTGGTGAGCGATGCCGTGAGCCACTATGCATTTACATTAGCACAACTTCTGTTTAATTGGTGGTGCCATTTTCGCATAGCGAAACTCGAGCGCTGATACTTCCCGTGTGGCATTGCGTGGTTGGCGGTAGTAAGTTCCTGTTTTTCTTTTGCATGTTTACCTGGGCCCAAGCGATCTCTTTTTCTGTTAGATGTTTCGAAACCTTGGTTCATTTTACTTGTGCAAACGTAAATAGGTAGCATCTTCGTTTCTTTCGTCTTTTAGAAATAGTTACTTTAGGGACACTCGAGTCGCTTTGCTGTGATTGCCAGCTGCGGCCGATTTTTTTTTAAATTATTCTTCCAACAGTGTTTGTAATAGCATTGCTATTGTTTAGCTTTGGCGACGGATATATTAAATATTTTTTGTGGGACATTATTTTTGTTGTGTGCTGCTGGTGCCGCATACTGAAGAGCCGTGGGCAAATCAAGTTCTTCTCGAGACATCCATATCCCCCTGCTTTTGTGACTGCTTTTCTTCTTTATCTTTTTTGGATGTCTATGTTTTTTTAGTTCAGTCTACAGGTGTATTTTTAAGTGATGGTGTAGGTACCACCTATTTCGTACTGTGGGTCTCTGCTACTTTGTACCGGGGATAGTTGTACAGTGTCTCACTTCCTTTTTATTTTTTTTTCTTGCAGCGGTTTTGAATAATTGTTTTGACACTGTTTGCTATGACAGGTTGTTCACGATGCATCCTTAGAAGTTTTGCGAGGTTAAGAAAATAAACTTATTGGCCGGATGTTTATATGTTTTCGGGAACATAATTTGTACCATTATTTGTGGTGCCTTTCTTCCCTTGTTTTGTTAACGCTTTTACATATATATATATTTCATACGTAGATTGCGGTACGAGGTGCTCTTCGTACCATTACTTTTTTTCGCCCTTGTTTCCGGACCGAAAGGCACCTCTGTTAGTAGAATGATCGAACTGTTTATGTTATGCTTGTTATCTAAGTTACCTGCTTCAGGTGGGTTACTGTCCCTCTCGTGCCATTGCTGGATGATTGCAGATTGTTTTGAAGTATTTTTTTTTGTTTATCGTTACTCACTTTTTTGTTATATTTTTTGAAGCTAGTTGTTATCCCGTTACGTTGTACACACTTTCCCTCCTCCCTGGTTGTGTACCGTCACTTTCTCTCTAAACATGGTTTTTGTGTATATGGCACTGGCTCCTTTGGACTGGATCTTTTCATTACTCCTTATAAAAGAAAAATATACTTTATATATCTAATGCTTTTGTTTTGTGTTGCTCATTTTTTTTCCTGGTGAGCATTTCACCGAATGTTGTTTTTGTACAACCGGCTACTGTGCATTGTTTGCGCCGTCAGTCGTTTTTAAGCCGTGAAGGGGAAGATGCTCACGTAATAGCAAAAATGAACTCGATGTTTTCCTCCCATATTTGAGCTCCGTACTTCACGAGCAGGGCACCAGATTGCGTGTGTGTACACTTTCTGCCATGTATTGCGCACACATTTGGTATGCGAACTTCAAGCTGTTGGGAGTGACTGCATTTGGCTTCTTTCCCCCTTTGTACTGTGTTATAAAATAAAAATAAAATAAAATATCGTTTGCTACAACGGTGCCCCAACAATGTGGTTTGAGATATGGGAATGGCATTTTAGGACCCTGCCTGTATTATTGTGTTTTCTTGCAACACATTTTCGTACATGTTGGTGTTTGGTAGTTGCACATGTACCGCTTACTTCTTTTAAGTTTAATTCTCATTCCATGTGGTTCATACATTTGTCCCGGTGCAAGCGAGTGACAACAACAGTTGAGTACTTAAGTATCCCATTTCCGTCATGTACTGGAAACCAAGGTCTTGTGCTATGTTCTATTTAGTAACAAGTCATCGTGTTTTACAACGCAATTATATATATTACTATATTTTCTCTTTTAGTCATCGAATGAACACTAGTGAACGGCGTCGCTATGGGTTTCAGCGCACCTCCAAAGAGATAAGAAATGAAAGGAAGCTTAACAAGATGCAAAAATGGAGTGAAAAGCTAGACAGCTGCGATGTCGTTAAATTGCGCACGGAGCTACGTTCCATGGAGAAAGCCGACTTCCTGCTCCCCCGTCAGAAAGAACGAAAGACACTGATAGAAAGAATGATACGAGATGCTGAGCTAAGGAAGTGTGTTGAGGGTACCGCTCCCATTTCATGTGAACAGCGACCCAATGAAGATACCCAAGACAATTCGAGCTGCTCCAGTAGATGTGACGATATTATCCTTAGTCCCCGTCTGGGTGTAGGGGATGGTGTTGTGGTTACGACGCCAGATCACTTCATTCCGAGATCATTGAGAAAAAGGTGTGGTGGGAACAACAGTCAGGAGGGTCTAAAGAAACGGGTGAAGAGGGCAGAAGAGCACTTGATTGCTAACAATTCGTTGGAGGAAGATATTGATGATTTTTTTGATTCTCTCTAGTTGGTGTGAATCTAACTTTGCTCCGCTCTTGCTTGCCTGGGTCTCTGTGGACTGCTGCCAACCGAGTTCACAGAGCTCCGTCATCGTTATTTTGTCGTATGCCAGAATTCGACTTTTTCTGGATGGTATATTGCGGTCACCCTATTATACTACTGGGAAAAGGGGGATTACACAATACCTATTTATGGCTTTAGTTCGTAGGATAGGATCATCCCTGCTATCTCACAAGGAGTACAGCCGTTTCCTTGATAACAGAAAGTGGCTTGAAGGTGCCCTTGAGGGGTTTTCGATTGAGAATGTTTTAGGTATTTCTCAATTGTCTTCTCGACCCTCTGTTTTAATGTATGGGTCGTGTGTTTCTGGAACGGCTTTTAGCAATGCAGATGCTGATTACGCAGTGTTATTTCTCACGCAAGGGAATACTGAGGAGTCGTCAATGGCCAACATGCTGAACTATACGCATTCAAAATTTATTGAAGTGAAACGAGAGCATCATCAGAAGGTTCTCCTGTCAATTTTGGAGCATATCAGGGTATCTTTCTGTTCGACGGTGGTGAAGTGCGAGCAAATTTACTCGGCTCGTGTTCCTTTTATTCGGCTTTTCAAGAGCGGTGCGAATAACACAGAGGGAAGTCACTTGGATGTGTCTCTTTCTTTTGATGGTCCCAGAAATTCTTTGTTGCTTAGGCTTTACATGGAGGGGGACCCACGCCTTAGGTGCGGCGTTCTTTGTGCGAAGAAATGGTGCCGCTCTCAAGGTATTCTTGATGCTCGTCGAGGTTGGATTTCTGCATACGCCCTCACTGTCATGTATATATTTTACATGCAGGTGACGAAGAGAACAGCGCGTATTATCGATGAAAGTGAAGTCAACAATATTCTGTATTGCATGTCGAAGCAAATGTTGGAGGGGGTCAATGAATGCTTCCCTTTTGTTGGAGATGTATGTTCTTGTAGTGACGTTGACATAAAGAATGTTTTAAGTGATTTACATGGCTTTTTTCATTTCTTCGGGGGCTCAATGTGTTTTGATTTTGATACTGATGTCGTTGACATTAGGAAAAATGACAAACTTGTTTCGAAAGAATCTTGGTTGGAGGGAATCAATCATTTTGATGAGAAAACTCGTTGGAATCTCCTGGGTTACGAAACTATTATGATCCGTGACCCATACGAAGACCACAATTTAGGTCGTAGTGTGGATTTCTTTCGCGGCGAGAGAATCAGAGAGGTTTTTCGTTTGGCGTCGGAGACTAAGATTGAGGATGTTTTAAACGAGTTAGCAAAACAAGGAAGGCTTTCTAGTGTTTGAAACACTAGCCGGTACTGCGAATTGCAACTACGTCTTCCTATCAAGGAACAAAGAATTCTAATAATAGTATATTTTGCAAATGGATGCGCGCACACTGAACTAGCAGCTCTGCACTGACTGTAGCGAGAAGGTGTTTTTTCTTGTTCATTATCGGTTTTTGTTTGCACGGGTAAGTTAGGTCCCCCCTATTTATGCGCCCACAGTGTAACTCTTATGCTACTTATGTGTTCGAAGAGAACGGAGACGTGTTGTGTGCATATTTCCATGCTTTTTCTCTGTATAAGAATTGTTGAGAAGAATAAGCTACTCGATAACGAAGTTGCCTATGGTCAGTAAGAAGCTTGGTGAGGCACAACGTAAAGAGGATTTTTGCATTCCCCTGGAGGGCCAACATACGGATTACGTACTCTCACCGGAAGAATGGCCGCTTTTACTGAAAAACTATGACAGGCTGAACGTGCGGTCTTCCCACTTTACGGTTTTGGATTGTGGATGGTCTCCGCTTCGGAGACCCCTGTCCCAGTATGTGAAGTACGGCATGATTAACCTTGACAAGCCCTCGAATCCTAGTTCACACGAAGTGGTGTCATGGATTAAACGCATTTTGAAGTGTGAAAAAACCGGGCATGCGGGAACGTTGGATCCTAAAGTAACCGGAGCCCTCATCATTTGTATTGACCGAGCAACACGTTTAGTGAAGTCTCAGCAGAATGCCGGTAAAACATACATTGGTGTGTTGCGCCTTCATGACACGGTGAGTGAAAAAAAGGTTGTTGCCGCGTTGCAGCGCCTTACAGGTCCCTGTTTTCAAAGACCACCGTTAATTGCGGCGGTGAAGCGTCAGCTTCGTATCCGCAATATATATTCAAATCAGCTTATTGAGTATGACAAACATCGTCACTTGGCCGTGTTTGAGACTCACTGCGAGGCAGGCACGTACATACGAACCCTTTGTGTTCATCTCGGGTTGATTTTGGGTGTCGGTGGCCATATGGAAGAGTTACGACGAATTCGAACCGGGGTGATATCTGAAGACGACCACATCTCGACCATGCATGACGTTCTTGATGCGCAGTGGCTGTATGATAACGAGAAGGATGAAACGTACCTTCGGAGAGTAATTCTTCCCTGTGAATATTTATTAACAAACTACAAGCGTGTGGTCGTGAAAGATTCTGCCGTAAACGCGGTCTGCTACGGGGCTAAGCTCATGATTCCTGGACTCGCGCGCTTCGACAACGGAATTGAAAGGGATGATGTTATTGTCCTCATGACCACTAAGGGGGAGGCCATTGCATTAGCTTATGCTGAAATGTCCACATCACAAATGGCTTCAGTGGATCATGGTATCGTGGCTCGAAGCAAACGTGTGATCATGGATCGAGACACGTATCCGAGACGTTGGGGACTTGGCCCCGTTGCTGTGAAGAAGCGCACGATGATGAAAGATGGACTTCTGGACAAGTACGGCCGTCCCCAAGCAAACACGCCGTCCGACTGGTTTTACGTGGACTACGGTGGCGTTAGTACGAATGCTGAAGGCGTTCAGTACGGGGAGGCCCCAAGAAAGAATGGAAAGCGCCCTAGGTCAGAAGCAGATGACACCTAATAAGTAAGTTTTTTTTGTTAAATCGTTAAGAGCACAAGGGGGATAGGGAGAGAGGGTGATCGATGATTTATTTTCGTTTTGTTTGTGTGCGCGGTTATCATCGCTAGGTTCCCTCATTGGGTTATTTGACAACTCTATTATCTCTGTAGTGAATGCATGCTTACACTAATGCTTTACTGCGTACTCTTCTTCTTCCTTCTTTTAACCTCTCTGAAACATATTAAAGTGGAAAGGGAAAGAAAATGTCGGGCAAGCTTCGTCTTTACAAAGAAAAACTTGAGGGGTACAACCGGTTTTACTCTATCGTTAAAACTATTAAGATGGTGACTTTGGCGAAGTATCGTGCGGCGCAGGGACGGATAAGGACACGCGATTTCAGCCTCCGCTATACGGAGTTGGCGTTCAGCAAACCACAAGCATCGAGAGATGCCGTGGCCGCGGCGAAGAATGCCCTTGTTTACATACCGATAACTACGAATCGTGGGTCATGCGGTGCCCTGAACAGCAATATTGTGCGTTGTATCGATTCCGTGGTGTCGAGTAAGATGGTATTGATGCCGGTTGGCAAACGTGGTATAGACTCGTTTTCTAAACTGTATCCCGATGAATTCAGATACGGTATCATTAACGATATGAAGGAATCAATGCATTTTGGTTATGCAACCTTTGTAATTGAAAATGCATATGAAGTGTCCAAGGATGCGGATCGGTATCAGGTGATTTTCAATCGTTTCGTTTCTGCGGGTGTCCAAAGGAATGCCGTTTACAACATTCCATCATATGAGAAGTGGAAAGAGGACCTTGCCGATGCCGCTAGCTCGGACAACCAGAAGAATCGTTACCTTTTTGCGAATGCGCTGCAGAATGAGGAGGAACAGCTTATTCGGGACTTCTTTGATTTTCATGCTGCGCTCGCGGTCCTCAATGCCGTTGGAGAAAACGAGCTTTCCGAGCAAGCTGCCCGTCTGGTTGCTGTTGAGGGTCAGTTGACTAATATCAGCAGCCTGCAACAGAGAACTAGCTCGCTTTACAACAAGACACGTCAGTTTGGTATTACGGCGGCGCTAATTGAAATTCTTTCTGCTATGAGTTCGTTGGAAGGCAATGCTATGAAGGGCGTCAGGCGCAACAAATTCTGGGAAGGGGCAGTAACCAAGTAGTATTTGTTCATAAATGCGGTAGGTATGCGCGCGGCCGTGATGTTTGTGGTATAGGTAGGCAACATGTTTTTTTTGTGGTTCGTAGGTGTAAGGCTCTTTCTATCACTTCTATTGGTTTTTGGTGCAGATGTGCACTCCCTTTCCCTACTGACTGATAAAAAAAAATGGTTTGGTTAATACCGTTTCTGAGTGTATGTATGAACTGCACGAAAATGGACACCTGTGTACATTCTTTTTTGTAATTTGTCAAGAAAGAGTGGCTCCGATGAAGTTGAATGTCGCCTATCCGCGGAACGGCACCGTCAAGCAGGTTGAAGTAACCGATGAGGTCCTCCGCCGTGTCAACTTGGGCGACTACCGCCTTGGCAACGAGGTGGACGGTGCCATATTTGGCGAACCCTTCAAGGGTTATACCTTCAAACTTCGTGGCGGTTCCGATAAAGAGGGATTTCCAATGGTGCAAGGCGTAATGGCCCCAAGTCGTGTGTCACTTCTCGTGAAGCGTGGCGCTGTTGGCTTCAACACCTTCCGTGGTTATCAGGGTGAGCGTCGCCGCAAGTCCCTCCGTGGCTGCATTCTTGGGAGCGACATTGCCGTGCTGAACGTCACTGTGGAGAGGGTCGGTGAGCAACCAATCGAGGGTGTGACAGACGTTTCGGTACCTCGGCGTTTGGGACCCAAGCGCGCGAACAAAATCCGTAAGCTCTTCAATCTCGGTCGCACGGATGACGTACGCAAGTATGTGATCCGTCGGAAGGTGACGAAAGAGGGCAAGAAGGACCGTTTCAAGGCACCCAAGATCCAACGTCTCATCACCTCCACGATTAGGGCACGCCGCGCCAAGAAAGTGCGCGTCGCCATTGATAAAGTTCGCAAATCGGCAGCCGAGCGCCGTGAGTACCTCCGCCTCGTTGGTGCTCGCCGCCGCGCTGCCCGCCAGCGTAAGGCGGCTCGTCATCACTCAAGCAGGGTGAACGCACAGAGGAAGGAGGTTGATGCCTTCAAAGCACGGAAGTAGTAACGCTGAACGGGTCACTCCGGAATTATTTTTTTATTTTTTCGTTAAAAATTTTCACTTATAAGGTCTCACCACGAGGCATAACCTAATGTGTACTTCGAAGTTGTTTGATGTTGCTACTAGCGGCGAGGTGCCCCCGTTTTGTCATCCCCTTACTTACATACGCTGGTACAAATAGTTTGTTTAGCTACAGCAAGGATATAAGTGAAGAATGAAGACACAAAACTTGCTTTTTGCTGCGTCTGCTGCTGTGTCTGCCGGGGCTGCGGCCGCCGGTGCCGTTTCGTGCGATGAGATGTATCCTCAATCGGCTGCTTTCTTTGGGTCAATGGGATGTGCATCCGCTCTCATTTTTGCGAACCTGGGCTCTGCCTATGGTACGGCGAAATCAGGTGTTGGTGTCGCTCACCTCGGTATACTTCACGCCGATCGGATCATGCGCGGTATTGTGCCTGTTGTCATGGCCGGTATTCTCGGTATATACGGGCTCATTGTGTCCGTCATTATCAACAATAATATCAAAACGGACCTACATGCATATCCGGCATTTTCCGGATACCTGCATTTTGGTGCGGGACTCGCTGCCGGTTTGTCTTCCTTGGCCGCGGGACTTTCCATCGGGATCGCCGGTGACGCGTCCGTCCGCGCGTACGGTAAGCAGGAAAAAATATTTGTTGCTATGATTCTGATGCTTATTTTTGCGGAGGCTCTTGGACTCTATGGACTCATTATTGCTCTTCTAATGAACAATACCGCGAACAAAGTTAACTACGGACCGTGTCAGTGAAGGCATCTCTGCTCTATCATCTTTTTTTTGTTCGATGCCACGCTTTAGGGAGTTAAGGTGGATGAGGGAAAAAGGAAAAGGATTTTTTTTTTTTCATGAAATTGTTTCCACGAAGGGAAAGATATATATATATATATACAATGAAAACTAGAAGAAAAAACTGATGCTGCGCCGGTGAGGTGCCGAGGGCTGAAGAAAGGAAATGAATAAGGGCGAAGGGACAAAGTGAAAAAGGCGCTGCAACTCGAAGCATTCACCCGGGACCATCTTCTGCTTACGTAAGTAGTAAAAAAATAATGTGTTTTTTCCGTTTTCCTTTTTTTTTTTTAGAGCCTTTTCTTTTTGCGCTTTATACCGCTTGTTCTCTTTTTTTTTATATCTGTGGAAGAATACTACTTTAGTTAGGTATCACTTTAAGTCGGTGCACAATAAGTATGTTGCAGGCGGGAACAAAGAAGTTTCTTAGGGAGTATGGAAGCACATGCGCTCCCCTGTTCTTGGCACTTGGCGTATGCCTTATATGCTGCTTACCTGCCGCGTGCCCAAAGGAAAACTTCATTGATGAAAATGCCATCAGCGTCTCGAGAGTTCCGGTAATTACTGGGATGTTGGGTGAGCTCCATATGGACACGAGGATTTCACAATATACGCGCGTGGTTCGTGGCCGACGCTCCGTGGGCTCCGAATCTATTGCCGTTTACGTTAATGCTGCCTTTGAACCCTCCGTTGTGTTGGCTAATCACCTGATTTACGTGCTGCGAGAGAAGGAAAACATGGCATGCGATACGAATTTTTACTTTTTTAATGACACAAGCAAAGATTGGCCAATCCCCGATTCCTTCGTCCGCGCGGCTATAGTTATTAACGTGACGTCGTTTCACACAAATAACCTTTGTTTTAATGTGTTTGGTGCCAACGGAATGCAACCAAATCAAGATCTATTCAACCTCGCAGTAGCGATAGCGGAGAAGTGGAGGTTTAATATTGATGTTTTATGCCAAAATCCGTATATTTCATTTTCCACGAGTCGACCAATATACGAACACTACTTCCTTGCTCTGCAGACGGCGTTGGTCGCACCGTTACGCTACCAACCGTGGTATAAAATGCGGTCGCGTGGCATCAGTTTGTTGGCAATTAGCACCGAAAAGTCCGAACGCAGGACCAAATCGTCTTACGGTTATAACATGGCCGCTGCGCACGAGCAGCTCATCGCAACTCTTAGTTATCTGCACGAACGTTTTCATCACTCAACATCTGTTTGGATACCACTAAGTGTTGATCAGTACGTCGAGTATGATGTCATCCAATTTGCCACGATTCTATTTGTCGCTTCCCTTCTATCGACGTGTTACTCCATATACGAAGTAGAGGGGTTCAGCTTTTCCCCGTGCGCGGCGTTGGTTAGTGCAACCGGCTTGGTTGCCTTGGTTTCAACATTGAATTTTGGTACCGCTGGATTTTTTGTGAGCAGTGGTGTCCTAACGGTTGGGCTTGGTGCATTTGCATGGGACATGTCGTGGGGTGCCATAAATGCCGTGGTGTTATGTCTTCTCATCATTCTTCAACCTGTAGCGGGGTTGGTCATGGGGTTTGGTGCCACTCTGCAGCTTCAGTTTATCCATGTAAGGTGCCGCAAGTGGCACGTGTTGCTGATTGGAGCGATCCTTTCATGGATCGTTTTAATTGCCTTGACGGAAGTGATGAAAGCAAAATTGTTTGACACAGAGACTACAGCTGGGGTATATTTCTCGTTTTTTCTATACCCCAATGCCTTATGGATTTCCAGCAGGCTGATTCGGTCGACGTTGGGTGCTTAGATGGGTTTAACTGTAACAAAAAGTCAGGACGCATTCTGGTGGTATGTTGTCTTCGTTTTCCCACTCCCTCCACTTCACTTCTTGTACTTTGTTCCCCCCTGAAGGTTTTGCGCCTTATTTCACTTTTGTACTTCGTAAACAAAGACACGACGTGAGACCTCCCTCTTTCCTGCGTTCCCCTACTTTGCTCGTTTTCTTTAGCTGCTACGAAGTTACGATGGCAAAGCGTACCGTCAAGATGGGCGTCATGGGGCGCTATGGCGCCCGCTATGGTTCGAACCCGCGTAAGCGCGCCAAGAAGCTGGAGGTGTCTCAGCATGCGAAACACTTCTGTTCCTTCTGCGGGAAGTTCGCATTCCGTCGCAAGGCCGTTGGCATTTGGCGCTGCGATGGTTGCAGCAAAACTGTCGCTGGTGGCGCCTACACGCTTAGCACACCAAACAACACCACGGTGCGTTCCACTGTTCGCCGCCTTCGTGAGCTGAAGCAGTCTAACTAAAATGGAGGGGAACAACCTCTTTCTTTCTTGTTTTTTCTCTATTTTACCTGTGAAACACCGTCGAAGGTGTTTGCACAATTTTGTGATGCTTCAAATATGTTGTAGGGATGCATGACACACATCACGGTTGTTTTCTCCCCTCCAAACCACTCCTCCTGCACGTTTCATCTTTGTTATCCTTCGCTTTCCTTGGATATGACCTAAACATGTATTTGCCTGTGTTTTACCCTATCAGAGAAAAAAGAAAAAATGTTCTCCTCCAAAACCGAGTATGACCGTGGCGTTAACACCTTTAGCCCAGAGGGTCGCATTTTCCAAATTGAATACGCCATCGAGGCAATCAAGTTGGGAAGCACAAGCTTGGGAATTCAAACCCCCGATGCTGTTATCATTGCTGCCGAGAAGCGGGTGCCATCAACACTGGTTGATCCGTCAAGTGTAAATAAGATCCTGGAAATCGATCATCATATCGGGACCGTTCTTAGTGGCATGGTGGCGGATGCGAGAATACTTGTGGACCATGCGCGTGTGGAGGCACAAAATCACCGTTTCACCTATGATGAGCCGATGAGCGTTGAATCGTGTGCCTTGGCGACGTGCGACCTGTCAGTTCAGTTTGGTGAAAGCGGGGGACGGAAGAAACTCATGTCGAGGCCCTTCGGTGTCTCATTATTGATTGCCGGTGTTGACGAAAACGGACCCCAGCTTTGGCAAACAGATCCCAGCGGCACCTATACACGTTACGATGCTCAAGCAATCGGTGGTGGTGCCGAGGCTGCTCAAACTGTTTTCAGTGAGCGTTATCATCGGAACATGACAGTTGAGGAGGCAGAAAATCTCACCGTGCAGATTTTACGGCAGGTGATGGAAGAGAAGCTAACGAGGACCAGCGTTGAAATTGCAATTGTTCCGGTTTCCACTGGGCGGCTTCAAATATATGACCAGGAACAGATACAGCGGATCATTGATCGGCAGGCCGAGGAAAATTAACATTGCGCGTCGTCCAAACTCCCTGCGACGTGCCCTTTTCTTTTGTTTTTGATATGTTTCTGTAGGACTCAGTGCTCGCGTGTTAAGTGACCGTAAGAACGTACGCATAAGTTCTTTTTGTGGATGTGTCTCGAAGGAGGATCGTATCATCTTCCTTTTTTTTTTTCAAATGCGTGTACCATCTCTAGGCAAATATTTGAGGATATATAATCACGTAAGTCACGCAATATGTCTTTGCTGCTGTCGGGGGTAGTGGATGACGGCAAGTCGAAACCAGAAGTGGAACACACTCACTCTGAACGTGAGAAACGTGTTTCAAACGCCGTCGAGTTTCTCCTCGATTCACGTGTGAGGCGGACGCCCACGTCGAGCAAGGTGCACTTTTTGAAGTCGAAAGGCCTTTCTGCGGAAGAAATATGTGAGGCGTTCACCAAAGTTGGACAACCGAAGACACTAAACGAAATCAAAAGAATTTTGAGCGAGCGGCCATATGTGCCAACAGGACCGAATAGCCAGCACATGACTCAGCCTTTGAGGGATGAGAGCGCCGATTCGGTTCCCACGCCTCATCCAAACCAATCCCGGCGTCACACTAGTTTACTTTACGCGCCACAAGCTCCACCGCTCCCCGAAGCGGCTGCTGCCACTCGCGGTGTGGACTGGAGGGATTTGGTAATCGGCGCCGGTGCTGCCGTGATTGGCGGTTTTGCTGCTTTTAAAGCATTTCAATTGTATTCGCCTTATGAAATCCGTCTAAAAGACGAAGGAAGCAAGCCACGATCGCGACGCAGTCGGAGAGGGGGACGTCACGCGTCATCTGACAGTGAGGCTGAGCGGTCACTCGTGCATCGTGAAGTTCCTGCTCTTCCTGTACCCGCAATTCCTGTTGCATCTGAAAGCCACGTGGATGCAAAGCAAGCTGAAATTGAGAGGTTAAAGACTGAGTTGAAGGAGACTCAGGAAGCTCTTGAAGCAGAGAAAAAGGGCAAGGCTGAACTCTCCATCACCCTCGGGAAGTTGCGGGGTCAGGTCACAGCATATTCAAGAACAAACGAAAAGCAGGAGTCACAAATCAAGAGTCTTCAAGAGGAGGTAAACAGGTTGAAAAGTGAAATTGAGAGGAAAGAAGATTCTGCTAAAGTCAACGCCAATAGTAATGTGGAGGAAACCTTGGACTCTAAGGAAGAAGGTTTACCATCCAGCGACACCGAGTCAAGTAACCCTAATGGTACCTCATCTGAGGTTGCCCGGGACACCCAACAGCAGGATGGTACTGCCCCATTAAGCACGGAAACGGACGGAACAGTTGTTGGCGGCGAGGCAGCTTGACGCGGAGGCGTGTAGAGTGGTTGAAAGCTGCAATCTTGCCAGTATATCAATGGAGTGGGTGAATTTAATAAGACTGTGCACTTGCAGAGTGCATTCACCCTCTTAAAATTCTTTATGTTTCGCCTGACGAGATAAGTGCCTGTGCAATCGGGCAAAGCACCTACCTATTTGTATCATTTCTCTGTCGTTTTATCTATTTCTTTCCAACTTAAATGTTACTAAAAAGAGGCAACGGGGAAGTCGTTACAAAATGTCAGAGCTGACGGCCGGTGGCAAAAGCAGAGGTGCTGAAAATCTAAGTGGTGTGACCTGTGGAAACGTAAACGATTTCGCGGCGAGTACGGATTCTGATACCGATACGTTGGATGCAACGGCTAGACCGGTTACACCTCAGCAATCACCACCGCCTCAGAGTAGTCGCGCCGGGCCCCGGCCGAATGAAGTGGTAGGCGACAATTGGGCGACAAACCGTTCGGGAGGACCGCCTGGTTCTAATGTGGCTAATTCCGGCGCTTCTGGGGCGGTATCTGATCCGCAGTTCAACTCTCAGGATCGTGCAGCGGAGGGTGCAGTGTCGAACTTGAGTGGTGGGTTTTTTTCTCTGCCATTAAATAGCCAACTGCCGCCGCATCTAGCCGCGCCAAAGGACTCAAACAATGGGCTGAATTTGACGGATTTACCGACGCACACTAACAGTATAAACTGCCGGGAGGAGGTGGCGGTTCCTGCCAGGCGGACCAAACCGAAGAGTGAGAATTGTCTGGCTAAGTTATACTACAGTGGAATGGCGCGGCGAAAAAGAGTAGAAGAGCGACTAGAGAGTTTACGAGCGCGCGATAAGGAGCTAAGGAACTGTACTTTTAAACCGGTTATCACGGATCTCGCCAAGACAATGGAACGGCCTGGAGCATTTCCTTACTGCCGCAGTGAGGAAGCTCAGCTACGTCAAAGGGCCCTTCTCGAGACGTGGGAGTCCAAGATTGAGAAAGAATGTCGCCCCACCCCTAAGATTTCCAAGGGGTCGGAACAGATTGTCCAGCGTGTCAGGAGCAGCAGCGCTTGCGTGATACCTGTGGCGGATCGCCTGTACATGGAGTCGGCTCGCCGTCAGTGCCGTAAGCAGGAGGAAGAGGAAAAGGGATTTCAGCAAACTATTTCACTTAGACGAAGTGCCAGTGATGTGAATGCACTCATCCATAGACTTTATGAGTTAGAGGAGAAGCGGGTAGCGACTATTGAGCGGAAGCGAGGCGAGTTATGGTTAGATACAAAGCCAAAACGTCGGTGCGAAAATAGCGAGCAACTCGTGGAGCGCCTTTATCGACCCACACCAAGGAGGCGACGCTCTTGTAAGAGTGAGCCGATTTTGTTTTCACCCCAAGTAAATGAAACAACGAAGGAGCTAAGCCTCCGGGCAAATAGACGGAGGTTGGAGCAGTGGCACCAGCTGTGGTCCAAGGTGTGGAAGGGGTATGGCGAAAAACAAGAACGTCAAATTATTTGCTGTGAACACCTCATGATTCTCAAGAAGATAGACGATGTGGCGCGGTCTTCTGGACTCACGGGAAACTGTACCCTGAATGATTTTTGCACGGCAATGGAGGACTACGAGAGGACACACGGTGTGCAAGATTGGCGCTTAACACCTCTCCCGCTAAAACCCCATGTGAATGAAGATCTGACGTTTTCCCCGGTGATTCTCCCCAGTCACAGGGAGCGGAAAGGCTTCCCTCCAGCACACCAGCGTCTATTCGAAGCGGCAAAAGCGAAACAACTGCAGCAGAGGGAGGAAGAGAGGAAGAGACGTGAAGAGGAGCTTCGACAAGAGGAGAAAAGCAGGGCGGTGTCACGTCGTGCCTCCAGAAGGAGCTCAAAGCAACTAGACATAAAAGATCCCGCGGAGAAGGGGGCATCCGCGTGGCCTTGTTCACCAACTGAATCTGTAAGTAGTACCGACCATTCCCGTGGTTACAAGTCCGTCGAACTTTCTTCCTTATCACCTTCCAGTTCACCTGAGAGGATGCCAGTGGGGTTTTCTCCACCTCCGGTTTGGCTGACACCGGGGCTTATAGAGGTTGCGGAGGATCTGAAGCAGCTGATGGATGAGCCAAGAGGAGGTTGGAGTTACGCGCAGCTCAATCATTCGCGAACGAAGGTGGATGCACCACCTGACGCCACATTGCGGCCTTCTCCGTCGGTGGGACCGAAGAGGAGTGGTTCAAACCATAGACCGTTGCGTGCACCGCAAAAGAAAAAAAAGAGGAGGCCGGTCAGTGAGTTGCTTTCTGATGAACTTCTGCTTGAGTGCGCAGCGAGCAGGTGCTCCCCATTTTCGTGGAATGTTTCTGCTAGAAACAGAGAACACCGTGACAGCAACCGACGTCTCCGCAATATGGGAAAGTTGCTTTATCACAAAATGTGATATCTCCACCAAAAGACAAATATCCATAAACATGCGCACATCTATAGATGACGTTTTTTCCCCCCCTTTTGAGCGAGGATTGTTACACTTCCTGTGTGACTTGCATGAGGCAGGTGTGGTAGCAGGTGTGTCTTTTTTTTTTTTTGATTTCGGTATATATATATATATATATATTTGCTGCTTGATGGAAATTCATGCTCAAGTTACCACTGAAGTAAAAAAGATTATCACTTTTCTTATTTTATTGTTTTTCCTCTTTGACCAGTTTTCAGCTGTGGAGGTAGCAGGGATGGTCACTCAAACTGAAATGGAGGAACGGATTCGCGTGTCTTTGGAACCGGAGTCGTGTGATGTGGTTGTGTTGAGTGAGGAAGACCGGAAGTATGGTGTGGTCATTGTTTCCAGAAAGTTCAACGATGTTCCACTGGTAAAAAGACACCGTATGGTAAATGACCTTTTTAAGGATGAGTTGTTGTCCGGTGAAATTCATGCCTTAACAATAACGGCGAAGCCATTACCGTAGCACGCATCACGATCGCTAAGACATGTTGTTGCTCACTTTTGCACGTTCGTTTCGCTTTGCTCGAAGGAAACGCACGGCGGAGGCAATTTGCCGGAAACTCCAGTAAATATTCGCCCGGTACGTACCCGAGCGCTGCGGAGGTTGTTTCCTTAACAACGATACGGTTTACCCAGAACACAATTTGCAGCACTTCCGCTTCACATCGTGCTTGTTAAGATGGCCAAGATTTCTCTTGTGCATTCCCTTCATATGGTAGTCAATGAACGATTCCTTGTTTCCGTGGTGCATACGGATTATGGATAATGGGGTTTAGCAGCCTCTACACTGGAAGGTTGTGTGTAACTGAAATATGACAGTATCAATGCCTCTGAGAATCTACTGTATTTTTGCGTTTATCACGATGCTAGGGTTTCCATCCTGTTGGCTCCGCCGGTCATAGTTTAATTCGAAAAAAATAGTCTTTGGGACTATTAAATTCCCTCTGCTGAGTCTAAACAGCGACGTGTCGTCAATTTGTATTGCTTCGTTTCGCTGAGTTGTGTGCCCTCAATCGCGGCTACCGTGGCTTGCGCTTACTGCTATCTCTATATGATCCTTTTCTGATGTTTCTCGCCCCGTTTTTTTCTTTGCCTAATATATATGTTGCTTAATGCAACTGTAATGATGTTTGTTCATCGGTAGTGTGGAGGTCCTTAGGATGGTGAAGCCGTTCGTGCCCCGGAATATCGTGAAGAAGCGCACGAAGAAGTTCACGCGCCATAGGTGTGAGCTCTTCCCGCAGCTAAGCAGCAGTTGGCGGAAGCCTCGTGGTGAGGACTCGCCGGTTCGTCGCCGCTACAAGGGACAGAAGGCAATGCCAAACAAGGGTTATGGAAGCGACCGCAGAACAAAGTATATCACCCCGTCAGGTTTCAAAAACTTTCCCGTCAACAACGTGCAAGATCTTTATATGCTCCTAATGCAAAACCGCAAGTACGCTGGTGTCATTTCACATACTGTGGGAGCCAAAGCCCGCAAAGCGATCGTCCGGAAGGCTCACGAGCTTGACGTACGTCTGATTAATGGTAATGCCAAATTGCGGCGTGTTGACGTTTAATGAGATTCGTCCTTCACACATGTGATGCTTTTTTGTCATTTCTCATAGGTGTTATATATACCATAAACTTTCAAAGCAACAAATATTACTATTTTTTTTCATTTGTTTGAGTCTGTGTTGCTCGTGTGAAGCATCAAGGACACCTATTGGCTTCTTGACCCATTCATCAGACATACATTTTCCCCCTCTGACGTTTCCTGCGCATTGTGTGTAGTGTAGCAAATAAGTCCTTAGCGTCTTCGAGAAAGTAATCATGCCCTTTGTCGATCACAATAAATACAAGATTCAGAGGGAGGATTTGCCAGCCCTTCCCCATTTCACAGATTTTAACGACCCCCGCTTCTGTGGGACCAACAACAAACAGAAGAATGGTATACTTGCGTACTACCAGTGGCTTCACTGTGTTGGAAACTGGGGAGAGGAACATTCCATGTGCAAGAAGATGCGGTGGTACGTGGAACGCATGATGCAGGAGGTTTGGTTGGAAAAATGGGAGGAGAAGCGTGCTCTAGGACATTTTGATCACGTTCTTCTGTACGGTGTTAAACCGTGGAAAGACTTTGAGCCGTTGTACCAACCTGTAAAGACAAACCGCAAAGGCGCCTACGAGTTCTGGCTGGACCGCGACTTTGAACCACTTTATGATGCCGATGCTTCGGATTTCTGCGAAAAAGCACCGATTCTCCATGACATCTTTGTCAAGGGGAAGAAACCCGTATATGATGAGTAGTTAGTGACGAAAAGGTTGTCTTAATAGTAGCGATCGTTTCCTTTTCTTTGTAGCATAATTTCCTCATGTATTTCTTTAGCTTATTTAGTATGGGTTGCGTTTTCAAGGGGTTGTCCTGGGTAGCGGAAGTATTTGTGGAATTGGAAAAGTTACTATTCCTGTTCCTATTTCTTATTTTTTTGTATGGCTAATCATACTGAGGGAGTTTTTTTTTTTTTTTTGCCATTTGCGGATTATTGCCTAACCGCTTGGTTTTATAGACTTTTTGATTGCTTTCCCTTCATTATCTTTTATGCTTTTTCCGTTGATTCTTCCTCCTATCCCATTTATGAAAGAAGAAAGTTTCATCTTTTTTTGTTTGCTTGTGCTTTGTAATACTCGCCTGTGCCGACCAATGTCTGAGTCTTCGTACGGTCTTACAACATTCAGTCCTTCCGGAAGACTTGTGCAGATTGAGTATGCAACGACGGCCGCCTCCAAAGGGACAACAGCCTTAGGTGTCAAGGCAACTGATGGTGTTGTCATTGCAGCAGAAAAGAAAACAACATCACCCCTCGCTGACTCCTTAACACTTCATAAAGTGTTTGCTTTGGATGATCATGTTGGCTGTACGTATAGTGGGATTGGTCCTGATTGCCGCGTGCTTGTTGATGCTGCCCGACGCGCATGCCAGCGCTACCGCCTGACATATCATGAGCCAATGCCTATTAGTCAACTGGTTCGTCAAATCAGTTTCTTGTTTCAAGAATTCACGCAATCCGGCGGTGTCCGTCCATTTGGGTGTTCTCTTCTCGTTGCCGGGGCGGATTCTCGTGGAAATCATCTTTATCAACTGGACCCCAGTGGAACCTTCTGGACGTGGAAAGCGACATCTATCGGCAAAGGCAGCCCCGATGCGAGAACATTCCTCGAGAAACGGTACACCAATGAAATGGAAATTGAAGACGCCGTACACACTGCGCTTTTGACACTGAAGGAGGGGTTTGATGGGAGAATGACAGCTGAAAACACGCAAGTGGGTCGGGTGGTTGAAGGTCGCTTTGAACTGCTTACGGTAGAGCAGTTGAAGGATTACCTGGACCAAATCTAATGTGGTAGAATGTTTTCTCCGCTGTGATTACGAGTAGGGTGCTTCCTTATTTTTTTCCTTTGTAAGCAACCCGCGGCGGAAAAGCAACGAATGAGACATTGACGCAATTTGAGAGGAAAAAAGAGGGGCCACTAAAGAGTGCAGGGTAGTAAATGGTGGGTGCGTGATGGTTTTAACTGCCCTTCTGGATTGTGTCCCACTATTATTGGGCACCATTCTATACGCCTGCCCGAAAAGGTGTGTGCGTGTGTGGTTCAACTGAACATGTGTAGTTGTGCACTTGCTTCGCACGTTCTCCGTGTTTTTTTTTCCGGCGGGTGGGCCTCGATTATTCGTCTGTCTCTTCACGTCTGTTTTCCCCCCTTTTTTTAAAAAAAAATTGAACTAGTACTTTTAGTTTCTTTTTTATCTGAGGTTGCTAAAACACACTCACACGTGTAAGAATAATACAATGGAGCACGTAGTAGCCAGGGTTGCAGGTGTTCAAAAGCCAGTGGATATGCCGTTACGGCTCCTGAAGAAACAACAGTGGGTTAGATGTGCTTTGGACTGCAGTCACAAGAGAGTGCTGAAGAAAGAAGCATTTATTGAACTGTGCACCTCCAACCCGTACACACCGTTGTGTGAGCGAATGTCTAAAAGCGAAGGCATAAAATTCCTTCAGGCGCTTCATAACGCAAGGCAAGTAACAGTAGTGCAAGATTACGTGTACATCAATCCAGCTGATGTTGTTGACGCTGTTCATGTGCGACTAGAACTTCCTAATGTTGCGCGGAGGGCACCTGTAACCTCACGAAATTGCTCTTCTGGACAACCCAAGGACTCTGAAGTAACTTTGAGAAGTGACATGGAGCGCCGCCGCTTCTTCTGGGCCATTGTTTCCCTCCTCAGTAGTGCCCAAATGTCAATTTTAGCTTACTTGACGTTTAGTGTTTATGGTTGGAGTGTCATGGAGCCTATTTGCTATTTTGTAACAACCTCAACGTCACTTTGTGCTTACGCCTATGGTCTTTGCTACAAGAGGAACTGCTCATATGAGGCAATCGACTCCCAGTTGGCGTCTTCAGACACTTTGGTGGAAGGAAAGTCCCCTTCCACCGTGTGTGCACAGCCATTTTTCATGGAAGCAGTGGAACTTTTGCGGGCCGTGCAAGCGGAAAGCGACAACAGTGGATTGGCTGAAGATTCTTCTTCCGATACCAAAGACAAAGCTTAAAATGCAGACCAATTATGGGGAGAATATAAAGATTCCGTAGTGGTTAGCGGAAGTAGCAGTGGTGCAAGAAAAGCGATAATATTGGAATGTGTAGTACGTATTTGGATAGAGCTCAAGAGACCTTGCATCATCTACTATTCGAATGATAGGGTTCCCGTACTTTTTGTTGGCAGCTCAGCAATGGCGACGATCTACGTTCAAAACGCTTCACCGTATGACAGTTGCTTTATGGCAGAAAGTTGCTGTTTACTCAATGAAATCGTCCGCAAGGTGATGACATTGTTGTGATGTACGCGCCAGTAAGAGTAGGAAAACAAAAGAGAAAATGCGTTTTTGTAAAAATGGCGTACGCAACCGGCGAGATAAGGGTGTAATCACTTTAAATTTGCTTCCTTCTATCGACAGTAACGTTGTGCCCGTAATGCGGGACCAGTCATCTGCCTCTCCTCAGCGTTACAGTTAAGCATTTTCGCGGGCTGGGACGGTCATTTTTTGTTTTTTTTTCACTGTTTCCGTGTATCCTTCATTGTGCCGCATTGTTAGTGCGCGTGCACACTCGCATCCCCTCCGACACACATGCCTGTGCATGTGTTCCAGTTCCCAAGGATCATTATCATTGTTTTTATTTGTTTTGTTTGCACTTAAGGTATCATTTTGGGTATATAGGATGTGGACTGTGCAGGAGGACGAATACAAGAACACTGAACTCAGTTTTTCAGGTTTGGAGTTAAGTCCACTCAGTGGAACTGAGGACGCGGCGTTCAAACCTATTGGAGTGTACACGAAAAGTTCACAGGTGTTTGTTAATACCTCCACGACACCATTGACGGGCACCCCACCAAATGACCGTTGCCCAACAGCAACTTTACTTCCACCACAACGAACTCCTGGAAGTCCTGCTGCGGCGGGACGTTTTTTCCCACGTTCCCAAGCTGCTAATGTCAGTGTCATGCGCGTCGATGCGCCGCCTTTTGAGCCGTCGTCTAACAATTTGGCGGCTGCCATTACTTTTGTCGAGACGCCAACTGGAGGGAAACGTGGCGGGTTGCCTTTCACAGGACCTTCAGAGCGCCGCAGCCCCCATTTAATGATGCCTATTGATGACACACCCGGGAGGGATAAGGATCGTACCACATCTCAATATGTGGAATGGAGTGGCCATCATGTTAATTCATACCACTCCCACAACGCCATGCGCCCCTTTACCACTGGTGGTAGTGGCAACAGTACTGTAAGTGTCGAGAATTTAAGGGGAAACGTTTACGAGCTGGCAAAGGATCAACATGGTTGTCGCTTCCTTCAGCGCTTGCTGTGCGATCCGGAGGCAGATTGTGAGATTCCTCGGACGATAATGAGCGAAATTGTTCCACACGTCGCTGAATTGATGACAGATCAATATGCCAACTTCTTGGTTCAAAAGCTGTTTGATATTATGCCTAAAGATGTGAGGTACAACGTCGCATGTGTTGCGGCCCCGAAAATTGCTGCCATAGCGCTTACGCCGCACGGTACCTTCAGCGTGCAAAAGATGATCGAAACTATTTCCTCACGTGAGGAGTTAGTTATCATTCGTGAGGCGCTATCCAAAGATGTTGTGCGTCTTGTGAAGGATGCGAATGGTAATCACGCTATTCAAAAGGTTCTTCAGCGGTTTGAACCGGATGATAAAGAGTTCGTTTACGCTGCCGTTGCTGTGGACTGCATTACCATTGCAAAGAATAAGCAGGGTTGCTGTGTGCTGCAACGTTGCCTCGAGTATGCTTCCCCTGCTCAGCGGTCCACCCTAGTGAGACATATTTTGGAGTGCTGTTTGCAAATTGCTGAGGATCCGTATGGAAATTATGTTCTCCAGTACGTGATTTCCGCGGGTGATAGCAAAACCATTGACACGATTGCAATCGCATTTCTGCCTCATTTAGTCCAATTGTGCATGAACAAATTTAGCTCCAACGTCATGGAGAAGGTTTTATGCCGAGTGTCACCACTCGTGCAGGAAATGTACGTGGATACTATGTGTACACCGGAGGTTGCAGCTCGATTAATTCAGGATGATTTCGGCAACTACGTACTTCAAACAGCATTGACTATATGCACGGCAGGACAAGCGGAAGCGCTTGTTTCTGTCATTCGGCCTCTGATGCCATCAATTAGGAATACGCCTTATGCAAAGAAGCTTGAGGGAAAAATTGAGAGCGCCATGTTGAAGAATGCGAATGGTCACGTGCCTGCAGTTGGTGTTGAAATGGGCCGACTGTTGGAAATGCAGGAAGCGGGAAGTGAACATTCACCCTCTTGCCACAGTTCTGATATTCGTGCGCCTCAAAACCAACCGCTCTCCGGCTGAACTCCCATGGCCAAGTGTTTTAGTGGTGGTGGGTAATCACTCCCCCATTTTTTTTATTCTCTTCGTGAAGTTGTATATTGTGTATGATAAAATTTTTTTTTTTTAAAGGAGAAGCGAAGGAAATAATAAATTTAAAAAAAAGACCTAAAAGGGGAAGAAAAAGAGCAAAAAAAAATCTAGTAGGAAATCGAGAATAGTAACAGCATCAACAAGAAAGTGTGAAAGGATACATAAAAGGGAATGAGTGAAGAGAGAAGAAGTGGTGTGATGCAAGGGATTCAAAGAAAGAAGGTGAAAGGATAAATGACAACAACTATTATTTCAAACGCACCGGAGAAGTAAAAGAAAAGACAAGGAAGACTAATGTGAGTTGTCGCACATATGTTTGCGCTAGCGTGCATTCATATATGTATCACTATATAAATGAAGTTAGGAGCGGAAACAGTTAACGCTGCAATTAAAAAAGAAAAAAGAGAGAAAGGAACAAAGAAAAAAAAAACATGCATAAAAAATGATAGTATAAAATTTAAAAAAAAAACAGAGAAACGTAAGGAACGGAAGTGGATCTCCGAAAGGAAGTAAAAAAAATAAAATAAAAAAATGGTGTGAACTGCCCCCCTGGTGAAAGGGGTTACCACAAGTGTTTCCACGACTCCCCCCCCTTTCCCCAAAGATAAAAAAAAGTTAATGAAGCAAACAAACGGAAACGAAAAAAAAGAAAAGAAAGAAAAAAGAAAACATGCCTGTATAATCAAATGTGAAAGGGAGAAGCGTGACTTATCATCTTTTGATTCTGTCTTTCCTTTTAAATACGTCGAAGGAGGTTTGTGCAGTCGCTCTGCTTTGCCATTAAGCCAGTGGTGAGTAAAAGGTACGAATCAAAAGGTAGAAGATGTCATACGTGTGCGTGGTTTTTGCGAGAAAAAAAAAATGAGCATCGTTTCTCAAAGTGATGGGTGACACGGAAAAGAAGGTGGGGAAAAAGTGAGGGCCTTATGTTTCGGGAGATGTGTATGTGTGTGTGTGCCTGTGTATTTGAACTTCAAGTATTAAAACGATTGCGGTGGTCGTTTTTATTTCCTTTTGAGGGGGTTTATCTTCATAGTTTGTACCATTTCACCTCCCATCGCCGTAACCCTGCGTGCTTTTGTAAAGTTTTGACGGTAATTGGTTGTCTATTACGCGTTGTAGTACTCGTTTGTTGTTTTTTTTTTTTTAATGCAAGTTTCCATTTTCTCCTCGTATATTCCTTCTGCCACCCGGTCTTTTCCCGTTCCCTTCGCTTTTCCCCCATGCCGCTGCACGTTGCCGCCTTGCGGGTTGAAGGTGAGATGTTGGGTTTGTTATTATTATTATTATTATTGAAAATTGTAAAAATGGAGTGAAATGTCGGACGATGCGAAAGTGAGGAATCAAAAATCAAAAAAAAGCATACACACACATATATATATATATATATAAAGGGGGAAATCGTAAGAATCACAATAAAAGGAGGGGGAGACGGTGAAAAGTTTACCATGTCACATGAGAGAGCATATGCGTGTGATGCCTTTTGAACATTACTTTTGTAGGGTCAGCAACCATTTGATGGAAGCAGCAGTAAACAACAAAAAAAGAAGTGGATGTGAAAGGTGGGAATATGGTGGTGGGGATGTTATACCAATTTTTATATTTGTTTCGTTTTCCCCCGTATAGAACACACAGGGATGAAAGGCGAGGGGGGGGGCGATTTTGTCTAGCGGTATCAACGGGAAGGAGAAGTGTGCTAAATGAACGAATCATCTTTTTTTTTCTTTTATCTTCTTTTGGGTTGTATCATATGAAGACGCAACCACAGGGGAGGGAAAAGGGGGGAAAGTGATGTGAAATATATGCAAAGGAAAGGAAAACAAAGTAAGTTGCTATTCGGTATAGTTGCTTGTTTCACGCGTATGGACCAAACATCTTCGAATGCGGTTCTCAGCGAGTCTTTGTGCTCAATTTCCTTTTCATTCGTTTTCTCACTTGAGTAACCTCTCATTGCTTTGGTATCTCTTTACACAAAAGCACGCTTTCTTCCTTTTAAAAAAAAAAAAACTCCTGTAAGTGATATCTTTATATGGCTAGGAGAACACAGATACGCATATACGTTGATATATATATATATATATGCTGACGGATTGTGTGGGTGCGTAGAGCCCCTCTGAGCCCCTTCTTCTTTTTCTTTTGTACTGAACTATTTATTTCATTTTGCCTTCGTGTGCCCTCCCTTTTCAATCACATGTGGTGTAAAAAAAAAAAAATAATTACCGAAACTCAGGCACGCATGGCACTCGCTTCCCTTCCCTTTGACTTACACACTGCGCTGCGTGGCAACAAGCGACCTCGACTCTGAAGGGACGACTGGAGGAAAGTGGAAAAAAGAAAGGAGGTTTTCTCGTTGTCTCACTCAGTTCGTTCTCCTCACTTTTTTTTGTTTCTGTGCTGCTGCCACAGTCACAACGGCAACCGATACAATATGCTTTTAAATTCCTCCTTTTTTGTTTATTTTGTTCTTATTGCCGTTGTATTCATCACACCTCACCGGGTGTGGTTCGTATATATATATATATATATATATATATATATATATACGTATTTCTGCATTGCTCTGTATATATTTATATATACGTATGTGCAGATGTTGCTCCTGTTCTTTACTGTGTTCTGTTTCTCCTTCACTGCGTTGGCGCTTTCCTTCAAATTTCTTTATATAATTTATTTTTTTTTTGTCGGCACATCCTCCTTTCGATCAGTTTGGGCTTATGGGATGGACTCTGCCGATCCCACGGCGTCTGAATGTGACAAAATCAGTAGCATCGTGTCGAGGTTAGAAATGAATGAGAAGCGTCAACATGAACTGATGCTCCAAATCAGCGCATGCGAAGCCCGCATTAGGGCTATTGAAGCTCATATGTCTAGGAATTCCGATGAGGTGCCGAAAAAATCATTAGATTCACAAGTTAATGATCGCATGAAAACCGATGATAGAAAGCAGGCGGTGGCTCTGACGGAGGAAAGGGTATGCGATTACTGTCTTATTTTCACGCAGTGTTGGTCATGCCCGGCTTGTGGACGTGAGTGGTACTGCAGTAGCCGATGCCAGCGCTTAAGGACTTACCTTCATGGGCCATTTTGTGGTTGTCAGAGACCTGCGGTTGCATAGGCGCGTCACAAAATCCCCACGTGTTAGATATTTCTTCTTTTCGTTGCTTCCGCCTCCACATGTGGTAAACGAGGCGAACCCAAGACAAAAATGGAAGTGTGTGGCGTCTCATACGTACACGCATAATTCACCTGTATTTCACATTTAACATTTGCTTATGTAGAATGCATGGATGGAATAGTCACTGCTATTACTATTGTTGTCAAACTTGTTTGACACGAACATCTTTCGACCCCCTCCCCAACCCGTTCCCTCCGTAGGCTGTGAAGTGTTACCTTTTTCTTCCCCAAACTTTCCCAGCAGGTGCGGAAGTAGTTTTCGAAGAAATGGAAAAGGCCCGTCAATGGGCCTCTGAACTTTCCTCTGCGGATGTCGTGGAGGTGATGAGAGCTCGACAGGCGCTGGCGCGTTTGATGTCACCGAGGGATTTACTCGAACTGTGGCGAGGAGGGCAACAGGATGCAGCAGCAGCACTCCTTAATGAAGCGGAGGAGGTTGGGTGCCCTGAAGTGTACGCATCTCTGGGGGAAAGCTTCAACCAATTGCTTGGTTCCGGTTGCCAAGCGTCAATTGCGAGTGAGTTTCTTATTCTGGACGAGTCCCACATTGTTCTGCGTTTTCTTTTAGCTGGAATAGGGCATGAAGATGTCATGAGGGCGGGTTGCTTACGTCCCGCGCTTATCGGTGCACTGGCCGTTTTGCCCGAGCGGATGGCTCCAGCTGTAGGCGAACTGTTCTGTGCATCCTTGAGGAGCGAGAAAATATTGAGGTTGTTTGATGAAAATTCCCCCGAGTCGGAGGATAATTTGAGGGTTTGTGAGTTCCTTGCTGCTCACACTGATTTACCGTCTTTCATTGTCAACGCCACGCTCGAAGCGTTCGAGAGTGACCCCCTACTCGTTGCGAATTACCTTATAGTGAGCGGCATTGTAAGTCGTTACACGGAGTTATCGACACAGTTACTCGGTAGGATCTACCATGAGCTCACGAATGGTATGAACGGTTTTTTGTTCCCGTTTGTGTGTCGTGCGTGCGCAATAACCCTCAACAAGCACGAGGAAAACGCCGGGAAGTATGCTGAGTTGTGGGGAACTGCCGTTGCTGCTCAGTTGGACCGCTGCGATCCGGACACTCGCGATGCAATTTACGATCTTCTTGGCGCGGCAAGCACTACACAAACGGGATGGGGAGCTGTACAATCTTTTGTTAAGGAGGAAGACCTGCTGCATGCACTCGGTGCGAAGAAACTGTGCGCTGGTGCGCTGAGCTTTATGAGTGTTGTTGTGCAGTCTCTTTTCGTACCTGATACATTTTTTACTCGACAGATTCTCACTGCGGCGTGGCAGTTACGAGTCAGCCAGGACGATACCACTCGAGAGAGGTTGTGGGAGTTTATTGTTAAGTGTCTTTCACGTGAGTCGTTGGTGTTTATTATCTTTCCACTGTGTGCCTCTTATCTCTGCTCTTCACGTCAAGAGCATTTGGTTAACATTCGTGGTTTGCAACTCGACGCGGCCACTCGTCTTGTTGCTTCTGGGGTCCTTCCACCTGAATTGACAGAACGACTACAAGTCTACATCTCCCGAGGGCTTTATCCTCCTGGGTCAGTGGGCGTAGAAACAATGTCACGTTAAGAGTTTTTGCAGATGTTGCTTTATGATCAGCTATCGCGCGAAACGATGTGAGGCACTGCAGTCGCGTTGCGCGTGTGCAGGCGACTCATAAATATTATTCCACCTTTGTTGCGGTGCTTGTGCATCGTGGGTCAATTTGTCTGGGGGTGTGTAAGGTTATTCTAATCATCCTTTTGTGTGGGTTGCGCTTGCTTTGTCGGTTGCTGCCGCTCTAGTTTCTCGTTTGCTCTTTCCTTTTCTTTTGTAATCTCCCTCTGCTTGCTTCTTTAACAACGAGGTTAGGTGCGGGTGCGATGTCGGTACGGGAACGCGCTGTGGTACTTATTGATGGCCCAGCGTTGATTCACCGTTGGTATTACCGTTGGTTGTACACTAATAGAAATAACCCCGTTGATGTGAAGCGCTTTGCCATAACAAATGCGCGGCACACAATTGCTATAGCGCATAGCTTTGATCCCAGTCACTTGATGCAGCACCTTCTCTCGCCGCAGGTGGAGTACACGCATACACCCAAACATAACAAGCTAATTATATGTTTCGATCAAGGTGATGGCGGCCGTCGAGAGATTTACCCAAAGTACAAGTTAAATCGTGAGGGACGAGAAGTAGGGGAAGAGCTTGGAGTCATACAAAAGGTCGCCACGAAGGTGTTTCTGGGTGAGCCGAAGAATACGCTTTTAATTGTACCTCACTTTGACTCGAAGCTCAAGAATGTGAATGCCGAAGCCGACGATATGATTTCCACCTTAGCACAACATACCCAACGAATTAGAATTCCCACTGTCATAATGTCGCATGACCATGACCTGTACCAGCTTATCGATGAGGCGAGTAGGTGTTATTACTACGACATTCGTACGAAGCATCTCATATCTGAAAAGGGTGTAATTGAGCGTCTCGGCGTTCACCCAAAGCTCGTACGGGATTACAAATGCTTAGCGGGTGACCCTTCTGACAATATTCCTGGTGTGAAGGGAATTGGGAAAACCCGGGCACTGCAGCTGCTAAAAAAGTACGGTGACTTGGAGGGAGTGCTCACCAAAGGCACTAAGAAGCAAGGTGGGGTTGTTGGCGATTTACTGAGGGCTGGTGTCGAGGGTGCCGAACTTTCACGGAAACTTGTAGAGCTGCGTGACTGTCCTAGTGTACTTAGGGTGTGTGAATTCTTCCTGAAGCTATAAAAGTATCGAGGTTTATCAGCTCACATGTTGTCGGTTGTCACTCTCTGTCATCCTTCCATATACATTGTTTGTTGTATTTCGTTCTCACCCATTTCCCCCCTGCCGATGTCGCTGAGTTTGGCTTTTTGGCATTCCGCGTTGTGACGTGGATGCATCTCACAACAGTGCAGCGGTGCTCCCATTTGGAGAGTTGATGCTTACCGTTGCGTTGACGGGGGTGGTGGTGGACTTTTAACTGTTCACGTACGAGGACCCCTTTTAATTTGTTCCATAGAAACACGCCGTCCCGCCGTACAGTGGGGTTGAAATAGAGAAGGAGATTTAGTGCGAAATGTAGCGTTTCGGGGGAGGGGGGGGGAATGAAGTGTGGTCTGGATTGGGAATGTAGCTTTGAAAATGGTGGTCCCAAATGCGGTTGCGGTAGGCAGCCGAAGTTGGTGCGTTTTGACAAGCAACAGTGGCCGCACTCACCTTTTGACTGCGAGAAGAGGAACTAAAAGGAAGCATCTCGATGTGTCGAATACTCAATGCACTAATTATAGAAGTGTAGCGGTATTTGGTAAGGGACGTGTATCTCATCGTCTTTAGTTCATGGCGGAGGGGATTCTTGTGCCTTTTTGTTTTTTTTAATACTGCTTTGCCCTCCTCCATTTCTTTCCGATATTCTTGGCTTCTCAAGGGAGAAAGTGCGTGTGTCATATCTATTGTACTTCTCACTTTTGTGTTTTTTTTCTTTCACCTCCACGAATGTTGAGCATGCGTTCCTAAACATGACCATTCCTCTTTTTGTTGTCATTGTGACCATGCCTTTTTTAAAAAAAAAACAGGAGTGTTTCCCCCTTCCATTCTTTGTGTTTCTATCTCCATTCCATCACTTTTCGGATCTTGTTGAACCACTTTGCGCACTCCACCGGGGCACAGCCGTAGAAATATAGAAACAAATAAAGAAGGACTAAATATATTTGTAGAATTTATTCGTCAAGTAGGAAGAGGGTTCCAACGGCGGTAAGTTCCTCCTTGGTGTGTGTGAACTTGGGGACATATTGCGTTCAAGACGAACAAAATCAACTAAGCCATTTACAAAAGAGTGAGAGAAAGGATTGAAGTATTGATAATCGACTTATTGAAATCTTTTTTTTTTTTTGAATAGAGCAGCTTAAGAGATAGAATAAGCGAGCAAATACACAAAAGGGGAGAAACCCGAAAGTAAACCCATTGGAAGAAGAGGCGATAGGGGCAAAGGTAATTATTTGCACACTATGATTTCCGTCTTGTCGCCCTCTGACTTCGAAAAGGCAAAAGAGTTCCGTGCCTTCTTGCGAAACCTCGGGCTATCGAAATCTTTGGACCTTTTTTCGGAACAATGGGATGAACTCGTAAAACAGCAAAAGGAGATTACCACCAACGAGGAAAGGATGTCGGAACAGGATAAAGAAAAGTCTCAGAGGGTTTCAAGTGCAGGCTCTACGCCATCCGTAACAACAGCTCGTGTGCTACGCGTGAAGCATCGTGTGGTGTCGGCAGTTGGTATAGAAGATGATTTGTGGCAACCTGTTGGTCATGAGTTTCTTTCCCCCGCCTTCACTACAGGAGCTGGTATTTCGTTGGAAGCCTATGAGATGGCAAGGCAGAATGACACTGTCACTTTGGTTTGTACAAACCCGTACTTTAAGGAACCACCACCATCTAATCTACCGCTGGAGCACTTTGATTTACGAGTGTGGTATGAAAGCGGTAAGACGGGGTTTGAGGAAGAGAAGGAACTACCGATTTCGGTTGACTCCATAGTTGCTGGTCGGTATCAAATGCTCCAATACCTCGACTCCGCTGCCTTTTCCCGCACTGTGCGCTGTATGGACTTACATGAGGATCGCGAAGTGTGCCTTAAAATCATACGGAACTCTAAGGACTTCTTTGATCAGAGTATAGACGAAATCAAGTTGCTCAAGTTGATCAATTCTTCGGGTGATACAGAGGAGAATTGTGTAGTCAAAATGTATGATTTCTTCTACTACAAGGAACACATGTGTATAGTTACAGAGCTTCTCCGCGATAACTTGTATCGGTTTAGCAAGTACAATCGTGACGAAGAGACGGAACTGTACTTTACACTACCCCGGCTTCAGGCCACCGCAAGACAGGTTCTTACGGGGTTGCGATTCTTGCATAGTCTTGGTCTGATACACTCCGACCTCAAACCAGAGAATATTCTTATCCAGTCGTACAGTCGGTGTGCAGTGAAAATAATTGATTTTGGGAGCAGTTGCTTTTTGACCGATAACCTCAGTTCCTACGTGCAGTCCCGTTGCTACCGGGCACCAGAGGTGATTCTTGGTTGTAAGTACGATAGCGGCATTGATATTTGGTCTTTGGGTGCCATTCTTGCTGAACTGGCGACGGGTAATGTGTTATTCGAAAATAACTCGATTCCGCAGATGTTGGCGTCTATTTGTAGCGTTTGCAACGAGTTGCCGTCGAAGCTTCTACACGAAGGTCGGAACACTCATCATTACGTTACCAAGTTTGGTGCGTTTTACGAGTATTGCGAAAATATGGATCTTATATTCCATTACCCTGTTCAAGGTACGCCGCTGCCGGAACTTTTTGGCTACGATGATCCCTTATATGTTGACTTCGTACGCTCGTGCCTCACTTTAGACCACCGTCAGCGCCCTACGGCGGAAGAGCTTCTGAAACATCCCTTTATCCACAACGATTATGGAAGTGCATACAGTAAACCCCCACCTTTGAAGAAGCAGGTTGCCGATACAAATGGCATCAAAGACACGTCTATTTGAGTCACAATCAGTTGAGGTGGTTTGGATGCCTAATAAATTCCATAGAATAGCGCAATGCTCTCTCTCTCTCTCTCTATCCTTTTCGTTTCATTTTCCTCTGGATTTACATATTGATCTTTTGTCCTTCACCCCCTTTTTAGTGTTGTCGACACCTGTATTTGTGAGTCGATGCGTCTGAATCGCTTGATGCAGAACAGCAGCAACAACAAAAAATTCTCATTTTTTATCTTTTACCTTTGTGTTTATTTTTGTTTTGTTTCGTTTTGAGTGTTTGTGTTTGTGTTGAAGTCATGAAAGGAAATTGTTATTGGTAGTCTGAAACGTCATGAAATGAGAGAAACATATGAGGAAAGACATGTGTGCACACTTGCACTTGCTTCCTCATTCTGTTGGTGCCTCTCTCCGTATATAAATAGAAATATATATATATATATATATACATATATATGAGATGTTTTTACGCATTCGCCCGTACATTTTTACAACTGCTGCCCGCCTGTGCACTCATTTCTGTAGTTGATGATGGGAAAAAGAGAGGACGTGCGTATATGTTTGTTTGTGTGTGTGTGTGCGTGCGTGTCGGGGAAAGGATGTGAAAGGAGTGAAGAGGGTTGAAACTGATGTTAGAGAGGAAGTGAAAAGTTTCGTATTTCTCCCTCTTCTTTTCTGGTGTTGGGTGGGTGTTTTACCCTCCTTTTTTTCTTTTTCAGTTGATTAATTTCTTTTGATGCGCAAGCAAACGACTCAGTGGTGTGTTGTGTTTCTGTCCTTGACCCACTTTAGCCTTCACCCCCAAAAAAGTCGTGTGGGCCACTGGCGCCGCTCTCTCTTTTTTTTTTTTCGTCTTGTGGCGAGGTGAGACAATACCGGTCAAACGAGGCGGGAGTCATGAGGAGAATAAATAGGTTTTGATGTATTTTTGCGATGTGTTTTGGGAGTGTGACTAAAACCTGTTTTGACGGCATTTGCTCGCGTGCCTTCTATTAATATAATGTTTGTATACATATGTATCTGCGTATATGTTTGTGTGTGTGTGTGTGTGTGTTTGAGAAAACATGTAATGTGAAATCTCGTCTTTTTCTTTACTTTTACCCTTTACTTGTTTTTGTTTTCCTCCTTGTATACCTTTCATAATCATGGTATTTATCTATAAACTTGTGTTCCGCGGAAGTTTCTCCATTGGGTAAAGGGGTGGATGGAGATATTTTGCTTTTCTGTGTGAACTCATGACAGTATGGAAGGAATTTTCAACCATGCTTTTGTTTTGTTTTACAGAGAGGGATCAAACGAGAAGAGGGGTGGAAATAATTCAACATGTGACGAAGAGGAGAGGGAGGTGACAAAAAGCAAGAAAACAAAACGGGAAATATCGACGGTATGGTGGATTCTGCTCTTTTGGTTTCGCATGCATTTGCTACAAGAAGGTTGCAATACACATCTCTCTTTAATTCTCTCTATTTCTTTCGTTTTCTTTATTCTCCTTCTGTGGTGATGGCGCAACTGCACAATTTGTGACGGTATTGAAGCGGAGGAACGGGTGGAGTGATGTGACGTGATGGAATAGGAACGGGAAGGAATGATGGGGAGCCCCAAATGATAATATTGGTAACAATTCAGTTAACCATTCTTTCCAAGCTGATTTGGATTACTTGATTTCTTCTTTTCTTTTTTTTAAATGTCCCTCTTTCTCATTTCTTCTCTTCTTTTTTTTCCTTCTTTTACCCAACTGTTGATTGCTTGCTGAGTTTTCCTTTTCCCCAAATGTAAGGGCATTTGATCGTTTTGTAAGCTGATATTTTAAGTGTCGTTATGCTTGGACTTGCAGTGGCAGTGTTGTTGTTATTGTTGTTATTGTTGCTCATGAAAAGCAACGGATAGAAGGCAGTCGCGTGTACCCCCTGTTACTACTACCGCTGCAGTTACGTGTGGCCCCCTCCGAGTTTGACTGAATATCACAGTGTCAATGACTCAAAAAAAATAATAATAATATAAAAATTATATATATATATATATGATAATGAAAATAATGCGGCGCTTCTAACCTGTTTCATCTTCCACATTTTCTTTCTGTCCCATTTTTTTTTTCTTCTCTCATTGTTGTAAACGTTACTTTCGAGGAATTTGTTTCGTTTGAGGTTATCGCCTATTTTGGCTAGTGGTAACCTCCATCGCAACTGTGACTTAGTCATAACACTGCACTCAAGAAAGTAAAAGAGCATAAAGTAGAGAGCAGGAAAATAGACTGATTAGAAAAAGGTGGGCACAGGAGGAAGTATCAAAATATTTGATTCCTCTACACTGTGTAGTTTCATATCTAATTTGCCATTTGAGTGTGGTGCCACACAACTTACTTTATTATGTTTAGTCAGAAGCCGCCACCACCGCGTTACGTTCTCAACGTTGACACGGGTAAATGGAGCAAGCAGGTTGTGGTACCTGAAACCAAACCCAAAGAGTCGATGCCAAATATTCAAAGCACACTTGACCTTCTGCTCTACCACGCCATGCACACCGCCAAAACTCAGTTGGAGGAAGAGGGAAAACGGACTCGAGTGGTGCCCGATGTTGCAGGTCAGATTGCAACTTTTGAGGCTCGTCACAACATTCACGCAAATGCACTGCGCTCCTTCTCTCTTTCCAGACGAGGTGGTTGCTGTTCAAATCCTGTTGTTGGACTTCTTTGCGGTATTCCACTGTACGATGTCTATACTGCGCTCACTAAAAGAAAAGGGGAGGAATGGGATACGTATGGAGGGGAGCCCGACCCAAATAAACTCCTGCGTTTAAGTTTAGATGAACTGTTTGATGTATGCACGAGCCTGGTAAAACCAATGGTAAACTATAGTTATGTTCGAGACATGTTTACCATGCTTCCATCTGATGGTGAGGATGATGACAACAGCGTACCTCTATCGTGTTTTTTTTCGTTCCTCGTAGAAAACGCATTTCATCCAACGTTGAACCGAAACGTGGAAGCATTGTTCCGTGCATTTGACCCCGAGGGTACCGGGGTCATATCCGAGGCTACACTTGCTTCTCCTGTGCTCAACGCTTTTGCAGAACTGAATCTTTTTGGACATTTGCGCGGGGAATGGGAAAGGATGGCTTCAACGCTGGAGATTGTGGGAAATATTGATTACCGCATCGTAGACAATATTCGGCTTCTTACGCCGGAGGCCACTCGTGCGGTTTTGTGTAGTTCCCCCATTTTGTATGACGCGATGGAAAATGTCGATTTAGACGGCTCTAAGCTTAAGGTGTCTTCGTGAGTTATTGCAAGTTACGCAGCCCTTGTGCATCAATATCTTGTGGTAAAAGAAAGGGGAGGGGAACTCGTGTAGCGATATCTCGCATTTGATTCACCTTTTGTTTCTTGCCAGTTATGCCTGTGCCGTGTTCTCGCTTCGTGTTGGACTTGTTGTGTTTGCACTTATATCTTACCCTTCTGGCGTCGTCTTTGTTCGTTAGTGGGTACTGTTGGCAAGGGAATGTTTGCAGTTGTAATGTATGTGTTATGTGGTAATGTGAAATGTTTACTTCTCCCGCTCGTGGGGTAATAAAATTTCAAGTTCCCTCTATTTCAATTGCGTGATAGCCTCGTGCTTGCGAGCCGATGTTCGTTGAACTAAGGGAAAAACATCCCCACAATGGCGTATCTTCTCTACCTCGTACTTTTCCCTTTTCCTCTATTATTTGGGGTTGTATTACATGCCACTTTTCTCCTACGGGTGCATGCATGTGCATAATATAGAAAAAAAAACTGTATTTTTTTAAAAAAAGAGAAAAAAATTGAGAGTGGCTGGAGGAGCGGGATGGAAGTTGCTGCGGTTGCGAGTGCTCCCTCGGCTGAGGAGGTGAGCGAACTGAGGAAGCATACGCGTCTGTCAGAGGCTCAAATCACTCGACTGCATGAGCGTTTCACGGCACTTGACCGGTGTGGAAAAGGTTTGATTTCCCCGAGTGATTTTCAGTCAATAGCATCCGTGGCGTCCAACCCTCTTCTTAGTCGAGTGCTTACTGTGGTTAGCAGTAGTGGTGATGGAAACATTAGTTTTGTTGATTTTGCGAAGGCATTCGCTGTTTTTCTCCCACAGACCGATAGGCAGGAAAAGCTGCGCTTTACGTATATGATGTATGATATCGACGGTGATGACAAAATCAGTAACAGCGATCTCATGGAGGCTCTCAAAATGATGGTAGGACCGAACTTAACAGATGTGCAGCTGCAACAGATAGTAGACAAAACATTTATTGAGGTGGACTCCAACCGGGACGGTTTTATCACGTTTAGTGATTTTGAGAAGCTTTCACTTCCCATCAGTCTGGATAATGCCCATGTTCTGCAGTTTTAAACAAATGGAAGCGTGTGGTATCACATGAACCTGACATAACCTAATGCAAATAATTTACACGCATATGTAAAAGGCCGCGGTTTATGTGGTGTTTGTGCCTGCAGGTTTCATTATCCCCCCGCGCTTCACACCCTTGGGGGAGGGGGAATGAAAGTTTTGTGTTGCATTTGCTGCTCAGTAGCAGCTGTTGGTGCATTTCCTTAGCTCGCCTGTACACCGTGGTCAGATATGCGCTGAAAGACCTGGAAAGTTTTTGCTGGGGAGGGGTGTTAGACGTGTGGAATATTTATGTGTCAAAGGCCGGATGAACGTTTCCTTTTACTTTTTTGTTTTGCTCCGTCGTTTATCATCCCTAATCCCATTTTGCTCGTTTTATTCGTCTTACCCCCCTCTCTCTATTTGCGTACCTTTGAAACTGTGTCGTCGCGCAGCATTTTTGTTTCTTCTGCTCCTCTTTGTTTTTCTTTTGGCCCGTTCCCCTTCTTTTTATGTAATTTACAACGGTTTGTTTTCTGTTTTCTTCTAATTTTGATTATTATTATTCACTTTGGTTATTTTGCATACGCACTGTGGCGAGAGGAGTCTTTGAAGTGGAAATACTACTATGCTCCGCCGTAGTGATTTACTGCTGAAAAAGGGTTGGACTCATAATCCCGGTCGTACACGCCGTGGTGGGAAAAATCTCGCATGGCGCCCAAAAATGTCGGAACGTACGCTCGAGCAGTTTGTTCCACTTCACCTCGCATTCCCTCGAAGGCATCCAAACAGTTGGCAAGAGAGGCAGTTCCACCTCCTCGGTTACGTCAAATGGCCAAAAGAAATTGGTTTCTACAATGCTGGTGATAACTTTGAGCTTACACCACAAGCAGCATATCGTATTTACAAACAAAACTGCGACGAGACCTTTTGGACGAGGTTGCATAATGAAAAAACAATTATTCATTTACTTCCACTGGTCGAGCAGGATCCTGGGACCAACATGGTGCTCGTTGATGATATTTTTCGTCACCACCTTAAGCGTTTTGGTGCCGATCATTATATTTACAATGCGGTGATGCAAGCGGCTGCATTTGCAAAAGATTTCCCCCGCTGCGAGCAATTATTAGCAGAGATGCGCGGCCTTGGCCTTGAGCCAAACGCACAATCTTACGTCAACATGATGTTGGGTGCGCGCCTTACAGGAAAACCTCGGGATCAGGCGGAGGCTTTTTTCCGTGAAGGTATCAAAACAGGTGCCATTAGTGCTGTAATGCGTCTCGACACTGAATTTCAAATGTGGATGGACCAATTGGAGCGACTCGGTTCCTTCAAAGCGAAGGTCGGATACCTGTCAGTTAATGAGGAAGGCGCTTCTCCAATGCCTCGTGACATGTGGGCATTATGGGGTTGGCATCGTACCGAGGCGAAATTTATTAGTCGTAAGCAGATGATTTCTGAGCAGGTACAAAACCGTGTGAGGAGTGGCAAAGAGTTGGTGGGAACAGTTTATCAAAAAGCTCGTCGGCAGCCATGGGCAAAATATAATGGGATGTTTCCGTATGATTACAACGGCCCTGCACGAAGACCCGCGGCTTCCTTCGTGGACGCTCCAACTCCAACACATAACGCAGAGGTTTGTGGAACTGCATATTAGTGAGGTGTGTTTGCTCTCTTACGGAGGGAAGGGGGGGGGGTTTCATGGGACGTTTTAACCAGGCGGTAGCGTTTTAGTTTGGAAGGATGCGAAATGGCAATGTGCCACAGCTCCTAAGGTTATATATTTTGTGCATGGATGTGCAATCTTGTGCCGTGTTTGGTCCCTTGGATTTCTTCTCTTTTTGGATGGTGGTATCGTTGCATGGACACATGCACTTTTACTTCTTTTTTTTTTGTTACCTTCAGTGCACGTAATGTACGTGGTCGATTCGCTTAAGCCATCCGCATGCGAATATGTATTATTGACTTACTGTTGTTTACCCTTCCTCTGGTTGCAAGATAATACTGTCAAAAGCTGCACGCTGCTGTACCGTAAGCAATAGTGCTTTAGGAGGGCCGGTAAAAAGCAAAAAAAAACAAAAAACAGTCCGTTATATATAGAGAGAGAGGGAGAGGGGGAGAGAGAAATATAAAAAAGAAATATTGAAGTACTCATTTACCTTACAGAGTCACACACGTCAAAGTTCAAGGAAACGACATGTCCGTGCGCATTCGCTTTATTCTTACAGGCGCCTGTCCTCCATCCTACTCTGGCAAGCAGGTTCAACTTAACTTCCCTCTTGAGGATGAAAATGGGGCACCCACAACAACAGCTCACCTAAAGCAATTGATTCGTACGCAGTGGCCAGAAAATATGTCAGAAATGAAAGAAGTTGTTGAGAAAACTGAAATGAGAGTCCTTAAAACTGGAAACCTCCTCTCAGATGATACCCAAATTCGCTCTGTCCTGACGGCTACAGAATTAAGCGAGTGTAGCATTAACCCAAGTGCTGAAGGGAGCGGCCGAGCAGATGAGGATCAGAAATCAGTTCTGATGCATCTAGTTTTTCAGAGCAATCAAAGTCAAGGCAGACAAAGAGATGGCACCGCAGGTGGAGGAAGGCGTGATAATGCTTCCCATGATAGTGGTTGTTGCACCATGCTGTAGAAAATATGCTCAGATGGTTCATTGCTTTTTTTTTTGTTTGTCCCATCCTCTTCCATCGTCATCCGTCTCTTCTTTTTCTTTGCGCTTCTCTCCTTTTCTTCTCTTTACTTGCTTGTTTTTCATATATATACATATATATATATATATATATACCATCTCTCCAAATATGTTACCATCACCATTACGTTTTAATGGGTTGTAACAAACTTCCTGCACAGGTGATTAGGGTTTAACTCTATATTTCATAAGGTGTGCGGGAGTACTGAAAGAAAAAAAAAACAGTAACAATAGTGGAGAAATGGCGCCCTGTCACTGATGGGTAATATTAAAGTGAGTGTTTCATTGTTTTGTCCCTCTTTCCTCTGTGTGTTTGTGAATGGGTGTCAGTAAAGAAAAGAAAAGGAAGAGGGAAGGGATGCGGAGCAATTACAGAAATGAAAATGGGCACGTCCGCACTGGCACAGAAAAAAAAAAGCGAGAGGAAATGTGTGAAGTGAAAATATCAAGAGGAAACACACATAAACAAAAGAAAAGAGCAGGGGGACGGGGGGGAAAGAAAAGAAGAACTGTTGAAGCTCAACGGAATCAGCTAAGGTGAAAAGAGTGCGTGAGGTGAAAGCGTGGAGGAGAAGTTTATTTCTGCATATGTGTGTACATATTCTTTAGAGAAGGGGATGTTACCATCACCTCCCGGCATTTCATTCCCCCCAAATATTGCATACAGCTTTACTGCTTTCTTTTTTTAAAAAAAAATATTGTTGATTGTATCTTTTCCCACACCCGTGGTTTGGGCAGTATTTTACAATACCTGTGGGAGCTTCTTTTGCGCCACCACGGTGACATATTTCGCCTTTGTTCGTACTATTTTTGTTTCGTCCTTTTGTGATTAATACTCTGCTGCTTCTGAATGTTGAGTGGGAGATGAAATTTGTACTCACCGTGTGGGTTTGTGTCTACGCATACGTGTTTATGTTTGTGTTTGTTTTAGAGAAAAGAAGGAGGAAAAAATACATTGAAGTTCTTATATGTGTATGAACGTGTTTGGGAACCTTTCGACACCGCCACTATTTCCCAGTTTCTTTCTTCCTTTTCTTTTCTTTCTTTTTTTTTTAAACCTCATCGAGCGAATTGGTGCACATGCGAATTCGTATATCTGTTTCTGCTGCTTCGTTATGCGATTTTAAGTAGGGGAATTATGTACGGTGAAAGTGTGATGAAGGGAAGGTCTATGGGGCTGAGGATGAAAAGAAAAAGGAAGAGAAATCAAGATGACTACACAACACTCATTTCCAATTCTGTTTTTTTTTTTGAAGTATGTGTATGTGTATGTGTGTGTGTGTGTGTGCGCGTATATCTTATTGTGACGAATTTGTATGCGCAGAAACCCTTCCATACGCAATATTTAATCCATTCTCTCTCATTGCTATGTTCTCGTGTTTAGTCGTGAACTTTAGGTATTTGTATTTCATATGTCTGTGCTTGCCTTTGTGCATGTTTTATGCAGTGTGGTATATTTTGTACTTGTGAGCATACTTGTGGCTTCTTTCCTTCTCACTTATATATATATATATATATATATTAGTTCCGTTGACAATACCACTAAAAAGGGGAGTGTGGGAGTGTGAAGTAGGTTAAGGTAGTGAAACAAGGAAGTAAAACATAAAAATCCCGCTGGTTCCCCTCTTTTCCCCCTCTTTTGCTCATCCGCTTCATTGAGATGTTGGAGTCTTTTGAATTTGATCAGGAACGAAAGGAGGCGTTAAACACAGTGGCGGAGCTAATCGCTTCAACTATTGAGGGAGCTGAGTCACAAGATGTTCACGATGTACTCTCGTCATCCCTTCATTTGCCTCATAACTGGCAGGAAATTGTTCAGAAAAGGGCTGAGCAAAGGCGTAAACTCAGTGCTACTTTTACTTTATTTTGTGAAGAAACAATTGCCACCCCGTCAACGGATGGAAATGCCGCTCTGGATATTAGTGAAGCGCCCGCAACATGTTTCTTACCGGAGTTACGACCCAAAACAATGCCACCCGTTACAACTTCAGCGACACGCGGGTTTGAGTGTCCCAGTTGTGGAAATCATTGGGATGTTGTTGACGCCCGTAAATCACTGCGCAATAGCAACACATCTTCTGCTGTGCGAGAGTTAAGTAACGCTGATGTTGGATTTTGCCCAGTGTGTGAAGATATTTAGTTAAGTGTAGTCATATCAGTTGGTTCCTTTCCCCCATTTCAATACATTCCTTTTCTTTTCTTTTTCACTTTTCCCCCTTTAAAGAGAGAAAGAGAGAGGGATGGAGGGAGCGAAATATTCTTTTTTAAAAAAAGAAGAGGATCAACAATTCTTGCCGAAGTGGGGGCAGTGAGAACATGTGTGTGTATGTGTGTTGTCTGGGAAGAGTTTATCATATGAGAGCAGTTAATTATGTTAAGGCAGCAATTTTCAATGCCAATATCCGATCATGAGTGAACGACAGCGGGCTCTACATAATTACTGCGTTACCAACATATGACATACACCTACAATGGCGTGTATGGTTATAAGTTTTTTTTTTCATGGAGCAATTGTGTGTATTATTATAGAACACAATGCAAAGAAGATATTATAAGATTCTCTGTGGTTCCTCCTTTTCTACCGTTTTTTTTAAATTGTTTTCTAACGCTAATGCCACGTCGAACAATATCATTCTTCAGACGATACGCCCTGATCGAAAAAGAGGAGTAAGAAGGTGGTGGATTTTTTTTTTAAAAAAAACTTGTTGGAAGCCAGTGGTGGATGCTGCGGTTTACAACTATGATTTGTTTTAGACGCATTGTCGCGTGATCCGTTTGTGCGTCTTTGACACTTGGTGTTGGAGTCCTTCAGCGCTTCATTGGCGGTTTCGCCTTCAAACATAAACGTACGAATATATTTATATATAAATATATATGCACATATACGTTCACACATATAGATATGTAGAGATAAATATGTTTTAATGATCAAGTCACATGTGTGGGGAATGAAGGTGTACATATTTGACTTATATTATGCTTGCATGAAACTCCTCACGTTGAACCATCTCAGTGGTGCCGTGGTGAGGGAATGCTGTGCATTGATCAATCAAAGTTTCTGATTGGTGCTTACCACCACTTTCTTGAGTAAACAATGTTTGGTATTCTTTTTAAAAAAAAAATATTGTAATCCTCTTGGATATTATCCCTTTTCTTTCCTGTTTTTTTTTCTTGTCCTCACTTTGTAGGTTAGTGGAAGATTTTCGTCCACTTTTCCACGTGTACGGCAATTCTTTGCTGTTATTGTTATTGTTGTTGCTTTCTTTCTTTTTTTCTTTCTTCTTCCAAAACCTTCTGGCCATTGTTGATTTGGACGCGGCCACGAGGTGGTGTCGGCCGCATGACTTCTGTGGGGTTCCCTTGTGACATGAACACAAGTTCTTCACTCACCTCTTTGGCGAACTTTTATTTCCACACCAGAAATTGTGTGGATAAAAATGTAAGAACGACTGACCGCTCACGGATGGAGTTTTGGGTGCAGCGGCTCCCCACTGTAATTCTTCAAGAAATTTTCATGGAAGTTATTAGAAGTGATGGATTTTGTTTTGCGTGGGTGGGTATACTTTCCAGCGTGTGTCGGTCGTGGTATTGTGCGTGTCAACATCCCGTCATGTGGGCATTTATGGCTAAAAAGGTGTTTGTGGCATATCCGCTTGTGCTGCGGGCGCAAGCCGTTCCCGAAGACAAAACAAACCTGCGAATGCGAAGTGTTTCGGATCCCATTATTGATGATGCTGATGATTTTGGCACTGTTTCAAATTCTCGCGATGCAATGGAACTGCCAACTCTAATGACCAACCAGTCTTTGCGTCGGGCCATAGAAGATGTGAGGCTTTTCGACGAGAGACGAAGTTATCATACTTATGTTAGACAAATACGTGTGCTTGTGCTGGGAATGATGCTGTCAGGCACACTTTTGCTCTTCTCAATGTTTCTATTCATCACAGTTTGCGTCCTTGAGGGAATCAAATTGGGGGGAGTATTCACAACTTATGCCGCACTCTCTTTCTTGTGGGCAACGTACTGGGGTATTTTTACCATCATCATTGCAAACATTGTGATGGAAGCGCACTTTGAACCCGCCCCACTCTTTCCGCGTCTGCGAAAGAATAAGCCGTTGATACTTACTTCAACTGCTATACTGCTGATAGGCCTCTTCACTTTAGTTCTTCCAACCTTGTTGGTGCACATCAATTTAACCCGTGAGGAAAAGTTCAGTTGGATGTGGTGTGGGGCCACGCCGCTCCTTTTCCTCCTCAGTTGGCAATTGTACGTCGTTTTGTCTTGCTTCTCTCCTAGCAAATGGGGTGAATTGTTAAGATCACCGCATGTAGTTCTCAGACCTATGAAAGTGGTCATGTCGCTCATTTTGAATATCCCTCATGCGTTCCCATTTTGCTGCGCTGTGGCTTTATATTCTCTTCTGCAATACATTCAATATGGCGGTCGTACATATTTGCTTGTTGCTGTATTTCCTCTGCTTGCTAGTCTTCCCATTCTTTCTACGTTATTGCTACTCGATTTCTACATGAAGCGCCAAATGCGAGATCTATTGACCGGAGTTTCTCTTCTCCTCGCATCAATTTTCCCCCTTTCGTTGTTTTGGACGGATTTTCGTGGATTTTCTCTTCTACCGCTGGCGGCTGCTTCTCTTCTTTTGTTTATCACACATTTCCGGCAGGTGGCGCAGCAGTCGATGTTGGAACTTGTAGAGGAGATCCAGCGAAACCGAAGGCCCGCGAGGTGGCGGTGCAGTCACTCTGTGCGAATGTAGTATTGAGTGTGTCAATCTTTTTTGTTTTTTTGTCTTTTTTTTTCTCCACTGTCTGTTGTTCTCCTTTTCTCTTTTCTCTTTTCTCTCTCTCTTTCTGTTGCGTTTCTTCCACAATTCGCCCACTTTATATCATCTGAACTCCCTTCACTTCACTGCTTTACGGTTTACCTTTGGAAAGACGAAAATGGATGTTTAGAGAAAAGGAACATGTGACCTTCATCGAATATTGGACTGGTATGGAAGCGAAGGAGCAAACACAAAAACGTTTTTTTTCCTGTTGTTGAGCGGGTGATTTGAAGACGTAATTGGGTGTGCACACGTGTGCTTATTTTATAATTATTAATATTATTATGATTCGTGTGAAGTGGAAGGTGGGTAGTTTTGTAATATGGTGAGGAGATTTATTGCTGAGGTTATACCTATATCTTCTTTCCATTGTTTTTGGTATGGGTGGGTGGGTGGGGTTGTAATTTTATTTTAAATAAATAAGTAGATATATATTTTTTATCTATTTGATTTCTTTTGTTCATGATATATTTATATATTTTTCGTTTTATTCGTTTTACTTTCAAATTCCTCCCTCCCCCTCAAAAAAAAAAAATAATATGTTAAAAACAAGGGAGAAAAAGGAATATGACGGGAGGTAGTGGAGTGAGGTGATGTTTGGCTATCACGTGGCTAAAGTATGAGTTGGGCATCTCAGTTTGTAGATGCACAAACACACAAACACAGGCATATATTTTGTTATAAAAGGAGGGGGGGGGAGGAAGAGAAAAACAGTGGGAGGGATGATAATAATGAATTACAAGTTTTTAAAGGCCAGTTGCCTCTTCAATTTTTTTGTTTGAAAAACTCAGCCACAACTTTCGTTCGGTTGTGGCGAGCGGTCTTTTTTTTTTTATTTTTTAAATGTTGTTTGTTTTTCTTCAACCTTCCTTTTTTTATTTTTCTGGGGAATTGGTGACATATATTTGTTTCGAACAATTTTCAGAAGTGAAATGCCAGTGTATTAAAGGTTTTTGCATATACCATGCATCTTCTCGTAGTCCCTCTTTAACCCGACCTTTTTTGCTATGTTGTCGCCCTACTTTATCCTTTTTTTGTTTTTGTGTTTCGTGTTACCTTTGCACTTTTTTTTCTTTTTGTTTTTTTTTTCATTATTGTATTGCACTTGGGCTTGGTTTCCTTTTTAGTGCCTGTAGGAGAATTCTTGTTTCTCTATGAACGAAAGTATTATTCAAGTGCCACTTTATGTATCCACATCAGCTTGGCGCAAGGAGGTACAACTGAGAGGCCTCTTGCGCAATCACCCGAGTATAATTGCACACAGTGATATTCTCCCACCTGCTACCACGGCCAAAGTTTTCAGCACAGCTCAGTTGGCAGCACACCACAGGGAAAATGTATTGGCTATTGGTTTAAATCCATTATCCACTTCAGGCGCTTGCGTTGGGCTCTTAACAATGGAAAGTGCGGAGGCAAAACTTAGTGGTATGTCAAAGATGCAGTGGTTGAATTTGCCATCAACCGAACCTTTGAGCAGCGTGGAATGGTGTGAGGGATCCCTTTTGGTTGGAACTAGTCGTGGTCGCATTGTTGTAGCAGATGTTAGTCCACAAACTGTTGAGGATTCTGATGGAGAATTGCAGCGTCGCACTTGCCTCGTATGTAGTGAAGAGCAAACTCCTGTTGGAGACATAGTTGTGCCACCAAGCAAACATGCCGTGTCAACTCTTGTTCGGTGTGTGCGCAGTAACGCAGCCGTCTGTTCCTCAAGTGTGGTGGCGGTATGTGATAGTCGCGCAATGGTGTGGGATGTAAAGGGAGCTACACAACCTGTACATACGTGGGTTCCCAGTGTAGACAGCAGTAAAAATAGTCCAAATGAGCAGGAGCCTCTTTTGTTTGCACAATGGGTTCCAAACAGTGACTCTGTTGTACTCACTGGAAGCTACAGTGGTAGTCTTGTATTCACAGACATTCGCACCAAAGAGGGATCCACCTCCAAATTATCCCTTCCGGCCCGTCGAGGATGTATGGCTCGGTGTGCCGACTTTAACACATTGCTTCCATTTGCTCTTGCTACGGCATCTTCTGACGGTATCATTTCTGTATTTGATTGCCGGTATCCGAGCACTGCCGTCCGAACCATCCCCTCGTTGCACGGCGATATCATGTCTCTAAAGTATTTGAAGCTTCATTCAGACATTATTGCCACGGGTGGGGTTGACGGATCGGTGGTTTTGTGGAATCTTCGCTCTCTTCCAACCTATCGCGTGGGTCGTGCGCAATACAAGTGCCCCGTTTTTGATCTTATTACAACTCCATGGTCTGTGGAGCAACATGTTATTGGTGTTACATGTGGTGGTGAATTGACTCTCACAGGTCTTGCGCAGGAGGCCATGGCAACGTTAGCCGTGCCAGTCACTGAGCGCCTTTCCAAACCATCTGGTCGTAGACAAGAGGATAAAACCGCGGCAAATGAGGCGACAGAACTAATGGAACGTGAAAAATATGGTGTGGGTCTCCTGTATTCCCGTCGGTTACGTGAGGCATATGAAGTGATTGTCGATTGCGCTACAAAGCGCTTTGCGAGAAAGGAGATTACGATGGCAATGAGGTTAGCGGGTCTCCTGGACGTCAAAATGCTTCCGAAATTTGACTACAGGGCGAAAGTTGAGAGTTTTGAAGCGGAGGAGAAGTGCAAGCGTGAATTAGGTGTGGCGGCTTTGTCGCAGTCGCAAGTAATTGTAGCTTTTGAAGATGCACTTGTTCGTTCGAGTCAGTGGCTCTTTCCATCACTTCTGTCTGAAAATATACGAGATCTTCAGAAGCCCGCCAAGCAAGATGTTACAAAACTGGAGGCGTTGCAATTGAATTTGCTTTTGCATAACAATATTGCTTCCGGGTGTATTGGAAGCGTCGTTGGTGGATTGCAGTATTTCATTGCTAATGGTGGGAATATTAGTCTTATAGATGCCAATACGGCATGCAGCATCGCAAAGAAATTGTTGGAAGTGAACGTTGCTGAAGGTCAAAAATTTGTGTCAACGTTGCTTTCGTTGGTGATTGAACCTGATGGTACTGCTGTAGCCGATGCGCTTGCGAAACGTTTGCTCATAGTGGTTCAGGAGCCACTTGTTACGGCAGGGATGCCGGCACGCCAAGCAGGAAGACATGAGGAACTTTTTGTATCTGATTTGCTGAGCGCGAAGAGGGCAGTCGAAGTGCAAATGGAGATTCGAAGTTTAGGGATCGAAAACTACAAAGGAGTAATTGCTGCGGTGAACAAATATCAAGACCAATGTCTCAGAAATGGTGAGAGCGGCATATTTGGCTGGCTTGCTCAGGAACCGCTGATGCTATTTTTGAACTGCCTCACTGCAGACTCAAATTATGCTACATTTTTCTGGGCGTGTGTACAACTAATTGAGGCGCTAGCCGCGTGTCCGGGTATGCGAGAGGTTGAGGCTACACTCTTTGCTACAGTGAACAGCATCCACGTTGCTTCTAATCGCCTCCGAAGCCAACTGCAGGAGTTGGCTTCAAAACCGCGTTTTACCCCAGCGACAGTGCGAGAGGCGGGGAAAACTATAACAACAGTTCTCGACTTCTCTGTTGTCCTTCTTCGTGTTCAGTTGGAGTGCGAGAATGTTGCTCATGAAAGTGAAATGAGAACTGTACCACCCGTTATGTGTCGCATATTTGATATTTTGTCGTCAGCCTCATCAGACTTGCTGAAAGTGTGGGAAACAATTCTCGGTGTCTTGGTGGCGTGTCCCCTTCGCAGTCTTGTGCGAAAATGTTGCCTCACTGGAATGCGTAACTTTGCCCTGAAGGTGGAAGGCCTTCTTTCGCTTTCATCGAAGAAAGGCGGTGACGAAATGTTAAATGAAATACTCGACACATGTGACGAGTTCTTTGACAGAGTTGCTGAAGATGCTGATTGAGTTCTAAAAGTTCATATTTGCCCTTCGTAGGTGTTCGGCGTCAAAGGCAGTTCCAATCCCACAGTGAGGGGAATGTTACCGTATTCGATGCCTTGATTCGATTTTTTTGTGTGTGTGTGTGTGTCAGGGGAGGAGGGCGCTCTCTACGCTGTTCCTCATCCTTTACTGCCACTTTCTCCCCTGCATATTCCTCTTTTTTTTCTTTTTTATCGTTTTCGTGGTTGGTGGAAACTGTTTCCTAATGTAAAGACTTACAGTAGCATTTGTAAATATAATTAATTAACGTGTTTTTTTTTGTGTGTGCGTGTGCGGTCACACGCGTTGAGGCGCAAGGTGCATTCAGATTAGGGCGTTACGGACCATTAAACCGTCCATATGCGGGTAGCATCTTTTAGGGCATCTCTTGCTTCCTTCAGCTTTTACACCCGGTTTTACGCAGCCGGAAAGCCGGGGGTTCCGAGAGCTGGTTTTAAGGCACATGGGGATATTGGCGATGGCCGCAACGACCAACAGCAGTTGCAAAGTGCGAATCCATACAAATCATGGGAACACATGAACCACAAATGGTTAATTCTTATGTGCGTCGGCTGTTTAGCGGGGGGTTCAGCAGCGGGTCACCTTACGGAGGTTGATGAAACTGCACTGAAACCACCTTTTAAGAAGTCGGATGTGCTTTCAAATATTTCCAAAACATTTGAATTCCGTCCTGACCTGGCAGCAATGGGTGTTCGTGTTGCGTTTCTTCTTGCTGCGCGCAGAGCAGGACTTACAACTGACTCCTTTGATGAGTCTTGCGCCGTTGCCCGTGGCCTTGAAGACATCGCCGGAGTATTTCAGCAGCTTGGGACAATGTATCACATTTCAACTGAAGACGCCGCATCGCTGGTAGCTGTGGCTGCATTAAAGTTCTTAAAGGCCCCTTCTGAATCTATTGAAAATGCGTGGCGTTGGGGACGAAATGACACCGATGAGGCCCCACCGCGGAGGCGAAGAAATGATGAGAAATTCCCCGTAGAGGCCTCAGGTGTGCAGAGTTTACTTAAGGGGTTATGTGATCTCACTGATGCTGAGTGCGTAGCGTTGTTAGCATGCCACAGTGTTGGTGAATTTCACGAACACGTGAGTGGCTTGGACGGTGCCACACATATCGGGAGCCGTTACAAGCTAAGTAATGAGTATTATAAGTTTTTGTTGTCAAATGAGAAGCGTTTCTTCGATCTTGAAGTTCCTAGGACGGAGGAAAATAAAGAAATACGTCGCCTACCGAAGAACTTTGTATGTGTTTATGCCAGCACTGGCAAGAGAGGAAAAAAACAACAGTGCGTTTTCAATAGGAGCGAGGTGGATGCCATTTTGAAGAATAGTACGTGGCGGAAGCTTGCCGAGTACTACGCGGAGGACGAAGCGGCATGGGCCGAGGCATTCCAGTCGGGTTTCACAAAAATGATTGACAGTAATTTCAAGAGGTTGCGCCCATACGACGCATCAACAGATTAGTCTAGGATGCGTAGTCTTTACTAATATTTTTTTTGTTTTGTCTTTCACGGATCGAATAATTACACAACTCAGTTTCTCCACACTTGGTTTCCACGAAATTTCCTCATCCAGGGATTCCTCCACGTGTGTTTGTGTTCGCACGGTATTATTGTTATTAATGCTAATTGTTTGGCTTTGTCTCTCCCCCTTGTGACACTTCACCCGTCCATATTCTCGACTACCGTTGTATTTTTTCGTTCTGCTTTTTTTTTTGTTTATGCCAATTCCTTTATTTTTTTTTTTAAAAAAAAACTCTTTAGAAAATTAGTCATGTCCAACCGAGGCTTTACCCCGCGTGCCATTATTCCACCAGCGGCACCTTCAAGCAGAGATAAGAGACCTGCAGGAGCACCATATGGAAAGAATTTAAATAACGCAAAGGCGACGGTGCCTGCACAGCAGCGGGTTCAGGGTTTAAAACAGAACCAACCGGCAAATAGTCATCCCCTTCCATGCGAGTCTTGCAGGGAACTTATGAAATGCACACAAGACGCCCGACAGGCGTTAGAAAAAGTTTTACAAAATGCTCGAATGATATTTCTGGATGACACGCTGCACCATCAAATGGATGATGAGCGTTGGTTGCGGGTTCTACGAGCACTTGGTGGAAATAAGCGGGAATACTTTACGAGAATTCCTTCAAATTGCTTAACTGCTACGGATGCAACTCTTTGAGAGGGGCAGTGTGTTGTGAACAGCAGCGGTTAATATTTTGTGTTGGTGAATAAAGCGGTGCGCTGCCGCTCATTCGTATGTGGAGGGAACTGCCTGAGCGTATATATATATATATATATATGTTTATTTTTTTTGTGTGTGTTGCTGTTGTTTGGTGTTTTTAGATCATTGTGTGGGAAACATTCTTTCGCATTCGCATTTTTACCACCGTCTTGCCTTTCTTAACCTTCTCTTTCCACTTGCAACTGTTGGTATCGGCCCTTTTATGCATTTTCCCCCATATGGAAATGCAGGGGCGGTTTGGGAGGAAATAATCAACTATCTGCAGCGTTGTTATCTTTATTATAGTTGTTGTTACTGCGACCGAATTGTGTCGGTCCCTCTTAATTTGCACCTTTAACTGACCTTGCTTCGATAACTCCTCCATTTCTTTTTTCTTTTTAAATGGTGACTGCGCGTGTCATATTTATCTTTGTTGTTTCTTTTAATTCTGCTGTTCTGAATTGAACAAGTTAAGGCATTAGTCAAAACTCACAGCTCTGAAGGCGTGAATAAAAGTAGAAAAGAAAAGCAGCAGAGAAAAAAAAAAAGAGGACGCCAGAGGCATTTAGGACCAAATAGGGGCGCCATTGGTCAAAGGGAAGAGAAAAAAAACGAGAGGAAAGGAGGAGGGCGGGAGCAAAAAAGAAAAAGAAAAAAATTAATAATAATTCATTGAAACTCTTGCATCTCTTTTTATTAGTATAGAGGGAATATTGCTGTTTCAAAAAAAAAAAAACTAGTAACAGAGAACCCTGTATAGGTCCATCACCTTAAATGCCCGAGGCGTATATTGAGGAAACACAAAGTAAACTGGGGGCTGTTATTAGTTCCCCAAAGTTATCTGAGAAACTCCTTTTGAAACCTCCTTTCCGTTTTTTGCATGACATTGTCACCAGTTTTATTAAAGCAACTGGCTTCCCTGAGGGTTTATATCCCGAAGATATGCTTGACAGTGCAAATGTATCCGATAAAGAAAAGAAGATACAATTCCTTAGTCTCCTTATTGCGGCCGTTGAGTCGGCAACGGGTTCAAAGGTGTCAGCCAATCCTTCTAAAATTGTCGCGGGACATGAACCTGATCAAACAAATGCATTACTTCAGTTACTTGCTTCTTGCGCTGCACTTCCGTCGGATAAAAAGGCAGCGGCCGTAAAGGCAGCAAAAAGTGCGGGAGACGCTACGAAATCATCAAGCAGCAAAGGCGGGGACGACGACGAGAAGCGCAAGCGACGCGAAGAAGAAAAGAAGAAACGAAAGGAAGAGGAAGGTGATGGTGAAAAGAAAAAGCATAAGGAAGAAGACGGAGAGAAAAAAAAGCACAAGGAGGAAGACGGCGAAAAGAAAAAACATAGGGAAGAGGATGGAGAAAAGAAGAAGCATAAAGAAGAGGACAGTGAGAAGAAGAAACGCAAGGAAGGAGAAGGGGAAGAAAAGAAGAAACATAAGGAAGAAGATGGTGAGAAAAAGAAACGAAAAGAGGAGGAAGGTGATGGTGAAAAGAAAAAGCATAGAGACGAAGATGGAGAAAAGAAAAAGCATCGGGAGGATGATGGAGAAAGAAAGAAGCGAAAGGAAGAGGAGGGTGATGGTGAAAAGAAGAAACACAAGGAAGAAGATGGCGAGAAGAAGAAACGAAAAGAGGAGGAGGGAGACGAGAAGAAAAAACATAGGGAAGACGAAAGTGAGAGAAAGAAACGAAAGGAGGAAGATGGAGAGAAAAAGAAACGAAAAGAGGAAGAAGGAGAGAAAAAGAAACGGAAGGAGGAGGATGGTGATGGTGAAAAGAAGAAACGTAGGGACGAGGATGATGAGGAACGCCGTAGGAGACATGAAGAGAGGAAGCGACAAGAAAAGAAAGCTGCTGAGCAGGCGCAAGGTAGTGCCGGAGCTGAGCCATCTGAAGGTAAGGGTGCGGATGGTACTACAGAAGGTGCTACTGGCCAACAGCAATTACCAACACGTCAGCTTATCCGCAAATCGTCTGCGGGGAAAGCGCCACCACGTTCGAAGGCTTCGCACGAAGTTGTTGCTGATGATGGTAGTTCTGCAAATGTTGCTGAAGTGATCCGTGAGACGAAGCGTGGTGCTGCCGGGGAGGGTTCTAAAGAAGATGGAGAGGAAAATGATTGGATGCGTGTCGCTGAGCAACAGGCCGCACGACCAACGAAAGACAGTGACGGGACTTTACAAGATGGTGAGGCAAAGGGATATCTCGGCCAGCAGGCTTTGCGAGCGAAGCGGGAGCAAGAAGAAGAGACCGCGCGTCTGGCGCAGGATGGTGGTGCACGAGGTCCTCGAGAGGGCGGTATTATTATTCACAGCAACAGGGCTGGTAAGAGCGGTGGCACCATGGCGGAGGGCGAACTCAGCAAACTTCGGCAACAACTTCAACTGTTGACGAAAGCTTCTAATCCTCTTGGAAAACTTTTGGAGTCGATTCACGATGACATCGACACAATGGGGCGGGAGTTGGAAATGTGGAGATCGGAGGCACGCAGCCAGGCGCTTGCTGCTGCTGATGCACGCCGGCAAACAACAGAAAGTCTTCAGGAGGTACACGCCCAACTTCAGGCTCTAGAAGACGCTATAAGTGATCAAATATTGAAAAACCATAACATACGGCGCAATATCATCAGTAACGACAATGCCATTGCTGGAATGGTCCGCATGTTTGTTAATCCCGATGCCCTTACCCGTTAGAATAGATGTTTTTCGCGTTTTTCCCTAATATTAACCGTCGGCGTTTTCGACTGAAAAGTTACCTAGGTGGAGAATAGCACTGTGTGGATGCCATGCCGTGGAAGGGACTGCTTCTTGCGAGTGCGCTTGTATATGCGTTGGTCCCATGTCTCCAGCAGTTGCGTTATACCTTACATGTGGAGTAGATTACTCACTGTTACGCACGCCAAAACGCGTGACATACTTCTTGTTCTTTTTTTCTTTCATTTGTGTTGGTTGCTTGCATACCGTGGGCCGGTTGTGGGTAATGACAAGAGGTTTGGTTGCTTTCTCATATGCGATTGTACGCGAATCAGTATATACATATATATTTATATATATCTACATATGTGTGATTTGAATTATCATATTCACTTTATTTTCTGTTTGTACACACCAGTGCTGTTGGGATATTATAATGGGTAGAGTTACATTCGAGACTTTTAATCCACGCTCTTCGCTCCACCCTAACAAGCAAACACACAAACATACATACACAAAAAGGAAACAGAAAGGGGCATACGTACTGGTTATTCAAGGGCTCCATTAGGCTTGTAGGTATTTTACTACACTGGTGTCACGGATTTACGCCTCCTGTTAACTGGTGTGAGTGAAGAGGTTGGGGTCTCACCAAAGGAGAGGAAGGGTTTTGTATTCGTTAGGACGGTGGAATATTACAGTCGGAAATTAGAGGAAGGAACTACTGCCCACACGGGCATCGTAGCGTATACGTCCCCTCCACATTTTCGTCCCCCGATTTCTTTTAGTGAGTCCATTTACGGATTGTAGCACAAGGTGGGGTTATTGAGGGTTTATTATTTTTGGTTTATTCATTCACTCATTCACTCACTTACTAGTGTATATATAAATAAATATACATACGTACGCACTTACATTTCGCATCTCACACTTAGTGTCAGTGAATGGAGAATTACACCCAACTTCGTGTGTTGGGGAAAGGTAGCTTTGGCTCCGCATGGTTAGTGCAACGTCGAAGCGACCGCGTGAAGTTTGTAGCTAAAGAGGTGAGATTAGCCGGTTTACGGCCTGCCGAACGGGACAGTGCCAAACGCGAGATTGACCTTCTTCGTACTCTTCACCATCCAAATATTACGCGATATGTGGACCATTTTGAACACCGTGGTGCGTTGTATATTGTAATGGAGTATGCAGACGGTGGGGATCTGTATTCAGCAATTAGAAATCGCAGAGGCACGCGTTTCTCTGAAAAAGTGATTTTACACTATTTTTCACAGCTGTGTTTGGCTATGCTGCATTTGCATGAAAAGCACATTTTGCACCGTGACCTGAAAACGCAAAACGTTTTTCTGACGAGTGATGGGGTTGTTAAATTGGGTGACTTTGGTATTAGTACCGTGTTACGCAACACATTCGAACTGAGGCGGACAGTGTGCGGAACTCCGTATTATTTTTCGCCGGAGCTGTGCCTTAATAAACCGTACAACAATAAGAGTGATGTATGGGCCCTTGGCTGCATTTTATATGAACTGACGACCCTGACGCATGCTTTCGACGGAAACAATATGAAGGCCCTCGTACAGAAAATTCTAAAGGGTAGCTACCCGCCTATCCATAGTAGTTATTCGACTAGTTTGTCTAAGCTCATATCGTCAATGCTTCAGATTGATCCCCAACGGCGTCCAAGTGTTAGCGAAATTATTTCATCTCCATACATACGTGAGTCACTCTCATTACTGCAACGAGTGGTCAAAGATGCCCACAATAATAAAGGGCCATGCCAACTAGCAGGTGACAAGGAGCGGGCAGCAGCTGGATTTAAACAGCAGGAAAAGGCCCAGGAGGCCCCCATGCGGGCTGAAGAACGCCGTAAAGAAGAACACGCAAAGGCAATGCATGCTGCAAAGGAGCGATTACAACTCCGCATGCAAGGTGAAGCTCGAAATCGTGAAAATGAAGAGAAGTTGCGGCAACTGAAGCTGGACCAACGCCAAGCGGAAGTGGAGCAGAAGATAAGAAAACAAGAATTGGAAGCCCGTGTGCGGGAGCAGCGAAAACTACTTGAACAGCGAGCCAAAGCGCACGCACTGTTGGAGAAACAAAGGGAAGAGGAATGGGAGCGCAACATGAGGGAGCATGCAGAGGAAGTTAGGCGAGGCCAAGGAGAGGAGGGTTGTGCACGTGACAACAGAGAAACAAACGCTCCTAACGATAGACCGTGTAATCGATACGGTGATGGTGGACGGCGGTCTCCATTGAAAGTCCCACCTTCTCCAACAGCAGCAGCAGAGTTGTACCGTGAGATGCGCCGCCAGGCAGCCCTGAATAAGCAGCGCTTTATGGAAGAGATGAAAGTAGAGCAACCACCTCCTGCCGTTAGCGGGCAACCCAACGGGAATGGGAAATTACCACCGAATAGGGGAGGGAATGCGTTGGGTAACCCTCTGGGGAATGGTCAGCAGCCGCAACCGATATCACCACTAGACGATATGGAAGCACGCCGCAAGGCTTATTGGGATATGCGGCGGGAGGCAGAAGAGAACAGGCGACGAGCACTGGCTTTAGAGGCAGGTCCAAGCGCTGTGCAGGTGGAACAACCCGAAGCGGCGCCCCCTAAGGAATCGGCAATGCCACACATAGTGAAAAAGCCTGCACCACAGCAACGGCCGCAAGCCAATGATAACAAACCAAAGGATGTTTGCCCTTTGCTCTATGCAAAGCGCACCGCTAACAATGAGGGCCCGCCGTCGCCACAACTGGAGCCGAACACTCCCGCCAATAGGGTTGGAGTCTACCCTGAAGTTAGTCGCGCAGATTCTCCAGATAGTGGGACGGAGGTGAAGAGAGACGAGGATTATAACGCACTCCAGACTCTTATAGACAGGGCGCTGACAAAGAAGGGCGATCGTGAGAGTGATGAAGACTTCAATGATGAAGCGTTCGTGGACTCTGATATATCACGTTTTGTGCTGGATGGACGGACACTCGTGCTTCCGAAAGTGCAAGCCACAGATCCATTGATGCACCGTATCGAGTCTCTTCGCCTTTTCCTTGAGGGCGAACTTGGCGAGTCCAAACTCTTGGGAGCTTACCGGCAGATGAATGATATTAGTGCGGACGACGACGAAGCAATGCAGCGTGTTCGGGATGAACTTCCGGAAGCCCACCATAAATACATCCCAATCATTGCCCAACTGATTGTGTGCGAAGATGCATTTAATCGTCAAATGCTGCGGTAGGGCTGGCACCGGTACATGTTTTTCTTTAGGGTGCGATTCCCATGAGTGGAGTGTAGCTTTAGATTTGTTGCTGAAAGAATATATTGGACTGTCAACTTCGTTTAGTTACTGTTTCCTCTTTTGGTATTTTTTTTGTTTCTTTCAGTTTGCTAGCGCCTAGTTGATTCACGTGGTTGTTTCTTCGTTTGTAGGCTGTTATGTGGGCTCTGAGGGTTCTAGAACCATCTTCGTGTCATTTTGTTTTTTCTTTACTAATTCACCTCCCTTCTGATTTTTTCTTGTGGAAGAAGGGCCAACTAGGAGGAGGATTATAAAGGAAGAGGAGAAAGGTGCTGTTCTTTTCTTTTCAATCGGCATGCCACAGGAAGTGTTGTTTTCATTAACCAGCGCTCTCCTTTTACTTTACTCGTGATCTGCTGAATGTATATATTTCACTTTTTGTTTACTTCAGTCGTAGTGTTGAGTCTTTTTTATTCCTCCCTTTTCTCTTTTTTCCAGAGAGGGATGCGGGGATGCCCTTTCTTGTATTCTGTTATTTTTCGTCTGCCTCCCCACGACGGAGAGGATTGTTTCTTTCCTTTGTTTTTCATTTACCTCACTTCGCTTCCATCAGCGAAAACTGCACTTGGAAATGATTACTTGGAATACAGAACGAGTCATATCAGAAGGAGTTGTGAACCACCAACAGTCCGGTTGCGGGTTTTATTCTCTCTTTCTTTTTTTTCGCAATCGCGTTTCAAGGAGATAAAGATCCCCCTTTTCGCAGTATTTTGTCTGTTGGGTTGGTGGTATTGTACATTTTAAAGAAAACTAAATTTGGTTCGTTGTGTTGCTCGCATGTTGGTAGTGGGAAAAGGGGGGGGTGGTTTGTTTCGTCTATTTTTCCTTCCCAACACCACCACACATCACGGAGACCCAAACGCCCACCCCTGTTGTGGTGTGCTTCATGTCTTTTTCATTAATATTTTTGGACTTTCTTCTACCTACCGGAACCTAGGAATTATTCACCAAAATGAGTGAATGTATACACAAATATGTTGTCTCCCGATACCCATCCGTTTGTTTATAAACGAGGTTGCTCTTAAGCGAGCCGCCACCTGAAGAAAAGTTATGCGTGAGGTGAAACCATGTAACCTGCAAACATACAAGGATGTTTTATTCTTTTTTGTTATGTGGGGTCAAATTTGACATGCTGCCTCTGTTGCTATTACGGATAACTTGTTTTTATTCATTTCTTACGTCTCCATGTTTGACCTCATTCTTATGTTTGTGGGCAAGTACGTGGCACTAAATCAGAAGGTGGTCGCTGCACTCGTAGGTGGACGCACAGACAAAACATACTCACAACTAACAGTTGACCCCTCAACGCTATCGCAGTTACCGTTGTACCCTTCGCCTTCATCAAGGGACTGTTCGTTTTTTTTTTTGCCCTGTTATTAACCTCAAACTACCCTAACATCATTGCCATCAAATAATGCGGTGCAACAAAGCATTACATCGGTATGATGCTGTTGTGGTGGGTGGGGGTCTTGCGGGGTGCCTTGTCGCCGGCCGTCTTGCGATGGACAACCGGCGGATTGCCGTTATTGAAGAGGGTGAAGATATTCGGCGACAGCCCCGGTGGCATCGTAACTTGGCATGTAGCCTCCTGTCGCATAGATGCGGGGGCCGTGGTTACGAGAGCCATACCAACGTTACAACTCCTCAGCTTTCGCATGAAAAGGAAAATGCCCCTGCACCCGTCATGATTCCAACACCGAAAGTGCTTGGCGGTGGCGGAGTCATGGGAGGCCGGTCATGGCTTATTGGTGATGAGGCGGATTGGACTGCAACTCCATGGGACTTCCGTGGTGATCTTTTACCTCGTGTGCAACGCTTGGAAAATGTGGAAGGCGCAGGCCCACACCGCGGTCGTCGGGGGAGGTTTACCGTTGGTCGCTCGCACGCCCAATCTCCACTTTTTAGGGTATTTTGCGAAGCAATGTCAAAAGACACGTCAATAACAAGTGATTTCAACAAGAAGGCGTTTGCTGTGCGGACAGGTTGCGGGCGTACTGAGTCTTTTGTAGACCCAAATACAGGTGTGGCGCATACCACACTGCAGAGTTACTTGATGGACGCCATCGAACTTAGGCGACCGCTAGACGTGATATGCAACGCGAGAGTCTTTGGTATCAGCAGCGGTAAGGACGACCCGGCTATTGCAACTGGTGTCTCCTACACCCAAAAGGGTGAAACGGTGCATGTTGAAGCAGATGATGTTATTCTTTGCGCTGGAGGGATCGGTACACCATTACTCTTAGCTGCATCCCGCGGTTCACTTCCCATCGACCAGTCGGTTGGCACAAACTTTTGGGACGCACCGCAGGTGAAGCTCCAATTTCGTACCCCATCGTCGCTCAGTCACAATTGCTTCATGGACCCGCTGGTGCAGGCATTTTTGTGGCCCAATGTAACGTACGGCACCCCTATTAGTTCCCTGCGTTCTGCATATGACGACATGATTTGTTTCTGGTCGAGCACAGGAGGACAAACCCCTGATGTAAAATTCATTTTTCAGCCGTTCACGCTCAACAATGACGGCTCACAACCGAAAAATGTGACTCATGGAGTGCAGATTATTGCTCAGCTGCTGAAGCCCAAAAGTCGCGGGTCCATATGCGCTGATGGCACCATTAACCCGCAGTATTTTTCCCATACGGATGATGCAGCAGTTCTCAGCAAAGCCGTGGCGCGAGTGAAGGAGCTGTCGAAGGTATTGCCTTTTTCTAACCTTTTTTCTGAACTTATTGCTGAGCATTTTGAGTCAGCAGGCGTCTACGGCGGGGCAACGTACCCGGCAGTCGCACCTGAGACATTTCTCGTGAAAGGTACGCGAAACGTGTATGCATGTGACGAAAGTATTTTGCCCTCCCCATTGTTAGGTGGATCTCTGCCTTTTATATTGGCTTTAGGGGAAAAATTTAGTGATCATTATTTGCAGAAACTGGAGACTACCGGTAAAGCAGCTGCATCGGAAGGTATCGATGCGAAGGCGCGTATAATTTATTGATTACTGTGGATACACATGTACATGTACACGCATATATATATATATATATATATATTTATTTATTTATTTGTGCACGCCACATTCCAAAAGTTGTCTATTGTTTCTCCAGTTAATTGTCTCTATCTTCTTTTGGCAGTGGAGCGGCCTGTTGCGTTGTTGTTTTGGATGCAGGCTCATGCGAAGGGGGCGGAGAGAATAAAACATAAGCAAGGTAGTTTTTTCATTTTATTTTTTTCCTTTTGTTGATGGAAACAAAGGTAGAGAAGATGAAGAAGGTGGAAACCTTGGGTTTGAGTCATTATTTTATTTATTTATTTTGTGTGTATGTGTCTGCGCGGCCTCGTTTCGTTTTTTCAATAATTTATCACTTATCGTATTCTCTGTTGTTTCCCTCCCTTTGTTTTGTTTAGGTCTCACATATCGATGTTGAGCGGATGCATGCTGTGCTAATGCGTTACCAAGTTATATGAAGTGTTGTGTTCATCCATGTAAATGTGTGAGGGAAATGGATTGCAAGGTCTTTCATATGGAGCAGCCCTCAACAGTGTTTTACCTTTCAATGCATTACAGTGTGTTTATATCAGTTGTATTGATATGGTGCCAATTGATGCCTTACTGTTTTATTGCACTCAACTCAACTCTCTTTCAATCCCATCTTTTTTTTTCTTTTTAATTTCTCTGCTTGTCACCACGTATTAAACTACCTAAGCTATAGCACCAGGAGTCCATTCAAGCAAAAAGCCAGTCACAAGCATAAACACATCGTTTATTTTGTTAAACGTGTAAAAGGCAAGAAAAAAAGCGGGGGGAAAAAAAGGAAACAAAAAGGTGTATAAAAGGGGAGAGGAACCGAAAAATTGAGGTTGGTTTGAAGGCTCACCAAAAATACGTCTCTTTCTTTATCTGTTCCTTTATTATTTTGTTTACTTCAGTCAGGTGTTGTGAAGGGTAAAGAAGCAAAGCAAAAAAGTAATAAATAAATAAAGTGTAAATAAGAAACAGTGGACATAATTGACAAACAAGGGAGATAGAGAAGTCCGCACGATAGACAGGTGAGGAAGAGCGTAAAGTGAATTCCAACGAAAGAGAAAAGACACAGAAGAAGAGCTTAAGAGAAAAGAGGAAAGCGCCTGAAATTTGAAAAAAAAAAAGGTGATTGTATCTGGGGAATTTTGTTGCATATAGAAGAAGGGAAGAAAACAAAGAAGAGGAAAAGATAACACAAAATTGGAACCGAGGCTCTGTCTGCGTGTGCGTGTGTGTTTGTGCCGAGTTCGCTTGCTGCTATTTCGGGATATTTTCTCTGCTTTTCTTTATTCGTGAAGAAGTACTCATACGCGTGACACAGTCGGACTAATCATTAGTGCTACAAAATAGCAGTCTTTTCCTAACTCAGGAATTGTCTGTTTTCTTTTTTTTTTTTTCGTATTTGTCGGCCGCTGGTACTTTATAACAACCACCATGGTTGATGTTAATGGAACGACAATTTTGACCTCTACGGTAGGGGGGTCCTCGCAGTCCAAATGTATTAAAAACACCAATGATTTCAACAATTCGCTAACGAGGGCACGAAAACCACTTGGAATGCCTCAACTGGATGAGAAGCAACTGGAAGTGGGCGCCCCGGAGTCCACAGCACTTAACGCTCCTTTTGTAATGCCTGATGGTCTCGCAGCTCCGGCACCACCCGCCACGATGGAAAATGCGGCGCCGCCTATCGGTTTGGGTGGTCCTGTGCTTCTTGTGGGACCCGGAAGCCCATACAATGCGGGAAATCTCTTCACCATTGACAATTCACAGGGAAATGCGGCATTTGTGACACTCTGCCAGCAGCCTTCCTTCCACTATCAACAACCAGCACCACAACCTACTGTAGTGGATCAGGAAGTCGCACTTACACATAAATGTCTCCAAGAGTGCCCGCGGGCCGTGCTGGTGGCGGCTCTTACTTCCCTACTAGAGGAGTTCCCACTATTATGTCCAATCATTCGTCAACGCTGTGAAAAGGCCACAATGGTCTTACCAAAACAACAACAACATCAACAACAGCAACAACAGCAGCAGCAGCAACAACATCAACTTCAACATCAACAACAGGGAATAACGGGGCGGTTCGCTGGACTTACTCAATCTGCTGTCCCATGGGCTGCTCATCCCCCAACTGCCAGTTATGACACCCAACGAACCGCTCTTATTTCCACTGGTGGCAACTCACCGCAAACGGGGGGCTCTCGCAAGGGCCGTGGCAACAAATCCCGTGAGGAAGGCATTTGTAGCCTACACAATAATGTACGCTCCATGAACCATCTGCAACTCAATAAACAAAAAGGCGTGTATGAATGTGTCAGTGGCTTTCATTGCCTTGAAGACGGTTGCTCTGGCTCAGCCTCTCCTGCAAGTACAAAAGTGGCTCGCACTCCCTTAGCGCCAGTTGGGGTTTCACAAGTGCGCGGAGGAGACGGTCGCGGTGTTGCCTCCTTTGCTGCTATGAGTGGAGGAAATCTTATGGCAAGTTCGAAACTATCAGCACCTGTTGGATCAATTCAAGCTCCTAAAGATCAATTCAGTGATTTCATGGCTAACAGTTTGGATAGCGGACTCACTCCATTCCGTGGAGATGTAAGCCTTGGAAACAGCGGTATTGTACCGTGTGATGACCCTCAAACCGCAGAGGGAAGTGAAACTATTGATCTCGATAGCAGCGTCGTGACATTAAAAAGTATCCTGCACAGCGTCCGGATGGTGGCTGAAATGGAAGAGTAACATTTGTTTTTGTGAAAGTGGCGTGCATGCGGATGAAAAAAAAAATGGAGCGCAAAGCAGTAAAAAGAAAAACAAAAAATAAAATCAAATAAAATAAGAAACAAAAAGGAAGAAAGGAAACCTTCTCCTTCACATTCCTTCCCTCTCCCCCGTTGGCCAGCCTGGTCAGAAAAAAAAAAGGAAAGATCATGAAGATGTGCAAATATGCCGGTTTGGGGTTTCGTTAGAAATCAGATTGAAAAGTGAGTTATCCCCTTTTTATTTTTTATTTTATGCATTTTTATCCGTTGATTTGTACTTTATTTATTGCCCACATGAGTTAGCGGTTGTGATTTAGAAGGAGAAATGTCTTCTCCCTTTCTCTTTTCTTCTGGTTTTATCATATTTATTTTCTCTCTCTCTCTCTCTCTTTTACTACCGTTATTGTATTTGTCTTTTTTTTTTTTTATTTTTTATCTGGTTACGCGTCGAAAGGAGTGTGGTCCAAGCGCTGGGAACATTTGCTCAGGTGCGCGTCTGCCTCCATATGGGGCCCTTTAAGAAACTAATGAGAAAAAAAAAGGAAAAAAAAATGAAACAAATGTTTTATTGCAGCAAAGGAAACAGTCGCTGCTTTTCTCTTTTTTTGTTTCCCTTTGATCCCATCAGACTGCATCCTGTAAAGTTTCTCTATTTTTTCCCCCCTTTTCCACGTGCATTTGTATATATTTTCTATCGGTTTTTTTTTTGTGTGTTTGTTTTTTTTTCCCGTTGTGTGACAGCATCCGTATATATAAATATATATATTATTTATTTTCCTTTTTACGTATTTTATTTAATTACAACCTCGAGAAATCATCATTACCACACGTGCGCAGTCGTAACTGCCTCTTTTTTTTTCTTTTTCTTTTTAACATTTCTTCACTCAAATATGTACTTTTGTTTCCATGTGAGTGAATGAATGTGCGACATTCCGTGACAATTCTTCCGTCACCCATAGTAATCCTCATCGTATCTCTGATTTATTTTCATTAATGTTATTCGCATTATTTTTTTCTTCATTTTTTATTATTATTTTTAAATTTAATCTTTCCTTCCTTATATTTATTACTGTTACCTTCCACTTTTACAGTTATTTTATTTTTCTTTGTTTGGGGTAATTTAATTTAATTTAATTCGTGTCGTCGTCGTTGTTGTTGTTTTGTTATTATTTTCCTCGTATTGAAAGAAAAGGGGATTGAAAAAAAAAAAGAAAAAAAGAAAAAAGTGGAAATGAGAGTTGCGTTAACTGACGCAACTCCGTCGCTATGTTTTAATGAATGACACGCGTGTTTTTTTTTTTTTAAACCTCTCTTTCTTTCTTTTATTATTTTATTATTTTATTTCTCTCTTAAACACACGTACAAATTGCAAAAGCAAATACACCGAAGAAAAACACATTTCATCATTCTCATTATTATTATTATTGTTGTTGGTGGTGCTGTTTTTTTTTTTCCCTCCCCCTCCTCCTCCTCCTTCTTCTTCTTCTGATTTATGTTATCGGCAATCTTATGTTTGCATCTCTGATGCATTTATGTTTTTCCCTTTCTTTCTTTCTTATTTATTTATTTCTACTCCCTAACATCACTCATGTCTTCGATATTTTACTACCTTTTTATGAACTATTTATTTATTTTTGTGTTTGTGTGTTTATGTTTATGTGTGTGCCGGCAGCGACTTCCTGTCCTTATTATTCTTCATTATTCTTTGTATTTATTTTCTGTTTGATCCGTTTTTTTTCCCCCCCCTTTTTACTCTGCCTTGTTATGTCATGTCTGTCCTTCTTTTTCTTTTTCTTTTTTGGTTTTTACTGTTGTTTTTTTTTACTTTTTGTATATCTTCATGGTAATTTATTTCCCCCTTTTGTTTTTTTCTTTCTATTATATATACGCAATGTGTAACAAATATCCCTTTAAATATAATATCACTGTGTATGTGTGTGTGTCGCGCACCATTTGGCTCATAAATGTCATGTACCTCATTTCCCTTTCTTTCTTTTTGTTTAATTCATTCTTTCCTTTTATTCATTTATTTACTTATTTACTTAATCTGCTTTTTATTTTATAAAAAATATATATATATATCCATCCATCCATATATATATATATTAATATATTTATTTATATTTATTTATATAAAAGAGTGCTGATATCAAATCGTTTCGAATTTTAACTCGTGTTTGCTTCGGGTTTTTTTCTCCTCCTCCTCTGCTGAATTGACAGGCGATTATCCAATGGAGATGGTTGATATTATTATTGTTATTATTAGTTTAACATATGCGTGTGTTATTTTTTATTCTAACGCAAAAGTGATGAAGAAAAAATAAAAAGAGATTATCTGCAACGTTTTTTAAAAATAAAATAAAATAATGACTGTTGTTATTGTTATTGTTGTTGCTGCTACTGCTATTATTATTATTATTATTTTTAAATAATATTATGAATATTTATTTCCTTTCTTTGATGTGTGATCGCATCTACTCCTCATTTTTCTCGAGTACATGTACCGAAAATGCCATAAATTCCGCTATTTTTTTTTCTTTTGCGTTCGTGTGGTGACAGAATTGTGAAGAAATTATTCAAAAAAAATAATAATTAAAAATGAACGAAAAAAAAAAGACGAAATAAAATAAATAATTATATATATATATATATATAAACAAATATTGATAAATTCAAGACGGTTATCTAACATGAGTGTTGTACAAAAAAAAAAAAGAAACAAAACAAAACAAAAAAAAGAAGTGAAGAGTCGAGAAATTATAAAAGTGGTGGAAAAGTGCCTGAGAAGGAGTGACGGAGGGAGAAAATATGTTAAAATATATAAATATATGTATTGTATTTTGTTTTTTTTTCTACCTCCCATTCCTTCTATGTTTTTCTATAGATTTATAAATAAATAAAAATATACGCAAGAAAGCGTGTCTGAGTTTATATGTGGTCACTGCATCAATTTCATTACGAGAAGGACCGGCAAGTGACGAACCGCAATGTATAATAAATATATATATATATATATATATATATTTCTTTTTTAGCATATTTATATTTATATCTATCGGCATGTTCATATTCGTTTCTTTTTTCTTTTTTATTTGGTAGAATTCTTTTTGTTTAACTCTTTGGCATTCCATTTCCCATTCGTCCTCTTTTGCACGCAAACGTGTGGCTGAGTGGTGGAATCTGCCGGTAATGAAGAAATAAAACACTAAATGACAATTAAAAAAGAAGAAAAAAACAATAATGATAAAACAAATTCACATTTCTTTTTTTTTTTTAAAAGAAAAAGATGCGAAATTATTAACGTAATGAATTAAACAGGTGACTATTTGACAGAAAGATGTGAATAACTACAGAAATTTGAGAGAAAGAGAAAAGAAACGAAAAAAAAAGGACAAAAAAAAGAGGGAATAAATCAACAAAGTAATATGAAAAAAAAATGTGATTCACGTATATATTAATGTATGAAACACATTTATGTCTCAATGGATTTTGCTGCTTTTTCTCATTATATTTATGTTTGTCTCTCGATGTATTTATTTATTTATTTATTTTTTAAATATGTGAAGGAATTTATTTGTGACGCGTCAGGAACTCCTCGCGCCTGTTATCATTTCACGTAATGGAGAATAAATAAATAAATATTTATATTTACGCGCTCGTTTTGTTGAATTCTTATCCTTCATCATATCCATTGTACCATTTTTATATTTATAATTCATCTACTCAATTTTATTCTGTTTCTTGTTTTACCTATTTATTTTTCATCTGTACACGAATTAACAGATTGCGTTTAGCAATTATCAATTCAGTTCCAAAAAGAAAAGAGAGAAGGCATATTCTTTCTGTGTATGAGTTCGCAAAAAAAAAAAAGAAAATGTTATTAAATGTATTCACGTGTCGTTTTGCTTTCTTTTTTTTTTTCGTTTCCCCTTCACTCCGCTCAGACACTCTACAAGGAGAAAAAAGATGTTTTCTTGTTGTTATTATTATTATTATTTCGTTCATATTGTTTTGTTCTATTCTGTTTTTTTTTTCCTTTTCCTTTTGCTACCCGGTGCGAAAACGGTATCTTCTTTAATTTGGTGAAGTGAGCGAGTAATAGCTATTTAAAAAAAAAAAATAATCAAACGATAAAAGTTAAAAATGAAAAAGGAAATGATGATGATGACGATGACGATGGCGATGGTGAATAAAATAGGGAGAAATGTACGATTGACTCCCACTTATTTCATTCCATTCTTCCCTCTGTTTATTGTTTCTTAAATATGTGTTCTTATTCTCACTTTTATTTCGGTCATTTCTTAATACATTACTGCCTGCTCTTCTTTTTCTCTTTTTTTTTTTATTTCAACACGTTGCGTATCAAATAGTAATACACAATAGGTGACGAGGAGCTTCCTTCCCCTCCTTCCCTTTTTTCTCCTTTTAAAAGATAAAAAGAAAACATTAATCACAAACATATCTGTACGTTTGGGAGGAATAACGACGGAGGGAAGGTACACATATTTTCATTGAAAGAATCAAAAATAAAAAATCTTTAAAAAAAAATATTACATCACACGCCTCTCATGTCTGCAGATGGAAGTGGTGAATTGCCACCCGTAATGCTCCATCGCTATCCGGTAACACTTGGGCTTCCCACGGCGGATCCATATGCACTTGCTATCGAGTGTATGTTACGAATTGTTGGGGCACATTACAAAAAAAGAGATGGAGGACTACCCGTTACACTCGAAGTGCCAGTTGATGGTAGAAATAAACCTGCGATGAAGCGACATGAGGGTCTCACGTCATGTTTACAATTAATTGAGTCCGCCACACATCAGGACGCGGAAGTAATCACATCGGCACTTGAACCGGAGGCGTTGTGTGTGCGACTTACGGCTGAGGTGGTGTTAATACCCGCGTTTGTGTATATAACGCATAGTGATGCCGGAATTTTACGTAATGCCATTCAAAAGGCGGTAGAACCAAAAGTGGCGAGCATGTGGCAACGGTTCCGCGGCTCATATTCCCGTCACGTGGTGCAACAAACGTCTTTTTGTCGGTCGTATAAAAATATGGGTGAAGCCATCGAGAATGTGGAGCGCTGCCTTCGGGCGATTGAAGCAATTTGTTCGATTAACACGGCTGGTAATGGGATGTTCATTCTTGGTACTGAGAGACCATGCAGTGCTGACGCGTTAATATACGCGGCAGCTTCCTCTTTTTTTCACGCTGATTTTGCTTCCCGCCAGGCATCAGGCGATATTATTGCAATGCAGCAGCGGTTAAGGGAAGGATGCCCCACATTACTGACTTACGTGGAGCGACTCCGTGGGTTATATTTCGAAGATTACAGTGCCTTCTACCACCTGCGTGCCCCAACCTGTGGAATGGAGGGTGAAGCTACGCAGAAGGCTGCAGAAGAAACTTTTGTTAGGGGACGGTGGAAAGTTTTGGCATTCACCGGCGTTTTCTCTATCACATATTTTCTTGTTGCAAATATAGATGTCTTTTCGGCAGTTCTGCTGCATTATCTGGAGGATGACGGGGAAGAAGAGTTTTTAGAAGATGAAGAGTGAAGAATCTCCAACAGATCACTCAAGTGAGTGATACATGAGGTAAAACAACAAAGGGGAGGAAGAAGCACCAGAAGGGAGTTGAATGAAGGAGCGAATGGAGTCCAACATTCATGAATGCGGGACGATATATATATATATATATATTAATGCAAATAAACATGTACGCATGAGAGCAGCGCTTGAAGGGAACGAAAGAAATAAAAAAAAATTACGGATGTTTGAATGACAGATCCCTTTACTCTGAGAAGGTTCATCATTCAGCAACGCCGTTTCTTTTCCTTCATCTTCTCTATTCTATGGATTCTCCTGTGCCATGTGGGTTCGCGTTATAGTTGTATGTGTTGTCCCATTCTATTCTCCCTTTTTTTTTTTAGTCTTAACGGGCACTAAAAGTGAGGGCCGTTAAAAATTTAGGCACGAGCAGGGTGCGGGCGAGGGACTTCCACTAACAAATCGTCACATTTCTCGTTTGTCTGCCTATCTTTCTTTTTCTTGTTTTTTTTTTGGTATTTCACAGGTTTTCACAACAGAAAGCGTTTCGTTGGTGTGTGTGTGTGTGTGTGTGTGTGTGTGTGTGTGTGTGTGTGTGTGTGTGTGTGTGTGTGTGTGTGTGTGTGTGTGTGTGTGTGTGTGTGTGTGTGTGTGTGTGTGTGTGTGTGTGTGTGTGTTTGTTTGTTTGTTTGTTTGTTTGTGTGTGCACGTTAGCGGTAATGTTTACTTAGTCCCTATTTCGCTACCACCTATCAGTTTTGGTGCTGTTTGTTTTTCTTTTAGTTTTCGTGCAAAAGTCTTTGTTATTGCCTTTTATTGAATGTTGCTTTACTGTCAATGTTCCCCGTTCTTCTGCTTGTGTGCTTATCCTATTCTATCGCCGTTGATATGCGGCATGCAGTAGGTTTTCCTCCTTGAAGAAGGTGAAGGCAAGGGACCATTATTATTTTTTTTTTATATTGCGGCAGAAGGTTGCGGAAGCTACTGTCAGTTCAACGATACTCAAGCGGTTACGCGTAAGCAAACAAAGGAGGGTGTTCAGGACACTATAAATTACTTCACAGTTTATTTACCTTTAAATCGTAATTGTCTTCACGTTTGGGTAAAATGCAGGGCAGTTGGTCGGTTTTGAAAAAGAACTGTTCTAACTTCTTCCCTGGTTTACTCGCCTTTGCCCAACAGACGCAAGAGGCATACGGCATTTGGCTCCGAATTTATAACCGTCAACAAAAATATGGCCCAACAGACTTCGTTGAGCAGAGCGAAACATTTTCACCCGACTACCATAAACGCTTCCACTCACAAGACAAGAACATGTGGGTTGACAAGGAGCTCTGCACGGAAGTCTCCCAGAAGGAAGTGGCGCGTCTGATGACGTACAAACTTGACATGTGGCGTATGGCTCATTGCGCTGGTGCGTTATTGGCCACGGGTGGTTATGCCATTCCCTTCGGACTCTTTTGGCTCGCAAATGATACGTGGGTTCCATCATCTTTTAACCTTACTGGAGAGGAACTCCGGGCGTGGCGTGAAGCTCAGGACCTTTACCGTTACCGCAGTGCGCCGTCATATCTTACGGATACGAAATGGCACTTCGATTTTCATGCGTATCCATGGAATGAAACACAGGAACGTGCCTGGGATGACTTGTTTGAGAAGAATGATGTTCGACGTGACCCTAAAGTGGTACGCCCCGCCGCTGAGATGTATGACGGCTTCATCAAGTTTGAGTTGATTCGTCGCAAGTCTCTTCGTCATCTTTGCAGGAGCATGAACATTCCCACCTTTCCCATGCTCGCCCGCCTTTGCAATGGTACACGGGTGCGTGACTACTGGAATTTGGCATGGTGTGAAGATTACATGGTCATAACGCAGCGACTGCACGAGTCCATGACGGATGAGGAACTATATGACTATGCGTGGCGTCGGTATCTTGCCCCTTATGATAAGAACCTCAATCGGGAACAGCTTATGGAGCGTGTAGAGGATTATTTTGAGTTCCTTGGCCCTGACTTCGTTGCCCATGGAAAGGCACCGAATCTTGTCATTTTAACCAATTATGTCCTTGGTTATTATAACGACCCCGCTTATCTGGAGGGAGACATATCGGAACTCGACAAAAATGATTACGACCACTTAGCGAGTTGGGGGAAAGATGCGTTTCTGCGCCGACTCGAATTTGAAAACGGACCTCTAAGAGATCAGGTGGAGGCGCACACACAACGTTTGTTGGCGGAGCGTGCAGCGATTGCAAAGGGTGATAATGCAGCCGCAGTGGAGGGCCGACACACAGCTTAGTTACTGCGATATCAGCAAGTTTTTGTATTGTGTTGTGTTGTTGTGAATTTGAGTGTGGAGTGGACTGTGTAGGAAGAAATAGTAGTAGGTGGTTTCACGCGCACATCAGATTAGGGAACGTAAAAAAAAGGAGAGACAGATCTGGGAATGAAAGAAAGGAGGGGGATGTTAGGACGCTTGTGTACCTTTCTCGTATATGAAGTCATGTGCAAGCTACGCTGATAGAGCAATAACATGGTGACAGAGTGAAAGGCAAAAGGCACTTGCAGAAGGGGGAATTTTTGTTTTCGTATTTGATATTAACTCTCCTTGTGTTGTCGCAGCGACTGTTCTCGCATATAACATAATTGCGCACATGACAGCATGCATCAGCAGTTTTGGTAGCATCTGCCTCATGCCAATGTTTGACAGTCAAAGGTTGAAATCATGTCATGATGGAGGTGGTTCAACACCTCAAGGGACTTTTTTTTTTTGAATATTTTGGCGATGCCTTCATGACGTTTATGCGGTGCAAGAAGCAGGTTCCCTTTCTTCTTTTTACTTTCCAGATCTTCATCGGAATGTCCAATCGAAGTTTAGTGTGAATGAATGACTTTATATTTGTCTGTGTCCTTTTTGTTGTTTTGTGGTCTCCCATCTGAAACTCATTTTATTTTACTCTTTCTTTTATCTCATTATGATTTTACTCCCTCTAGAGGACAAAATCACGTTTATCACCTCTTTTTTCTTTGCCCATTTAGGTAGTAGAGGTCACTAGGTCCTAGTTTTCTTTTTTAATTCCACTTCGCCACGTTACTCCAATCAAGCAAAGAGAAAAGGTAAAAAGAAGGGGAGTGAGTTGAGTCAGACAAGAAAAGAATACGTGGGTGGACGCGGTGTGATAATATAAAGGCGTGAAGCAGAGGGATAAAGGTAAAGTAAAAGAGAAGTGGGAACGGTATCCTATTTTCACGCACCGTATACCATAGTGAGTTGCTAACACCGTATTTGATTACTTACGGAATATGGGCAATGAACCTGATGAAGCCCGAGTGGGCGGGGTGCCTGAAATGCCAAAGGTATATGAAAAGAAGCGCACCTGCACAGATATTGTGTTCCTGTGCCTTTTCTTCGTTATGTTGTTGGCTTTCGCTGCTTTAGGCATCATTGCTTTTGTGGACGGCGAAGCGAAGGATTCCCTGAATGGTCGTGACAGAACTGGGCGTTATTGTGGTAGCGGCTCTCCTCCAGATGGTTTCGCTGACAGTATACCTGAGGGTGCACCTTTTCAAAGTAAAGTCTGGGGTGAGAACAAGTATCTGTGGTATCCGTTCCCATTGAAGCAAACGGCAATGTCGTTGAACCCACTGCTGTACCTCAGTTTGGGTCTGTGCGTGCAGCAGTGCCCAATGGCAAATGAGAGGTTATTGGAACGTCTTTTGAAAAACCCCTCTTCCGTAACTGAAGAGGAGAAGAATGCCGTGAAGGTGTACTCGTATGGAGGCAGTTCAGTTGTGGAGAGTAGCGTGCAAACGGTCAATCATGCGATTCCGGTTTACCACACGGGGCCCATTTTGGGGCGGTGTCTTCCCACCATCACTCAGCCACCCTCCGTGCGCGAACTATTGATGACTTCAGAGTATAGTCAGAGGGTTTACGCATTTGTGTTGAAGGGTGTACTGGAGGTGAAGGCAAGTTGGAAGGTTTTTCTGTGCGCCGCCGCTGCATGTACGCTCCTGTGCTTCATTTTCTTGTTTTTGGTGCGTTTCCTAATCAGCTTCGTCGTGTGGGCGTCCATTATTGCATGCTTCCTTTTGCTGTTAAGCGGTGGGTGCATATGCATTCAACTTTATCTTAACGACGGTCACTTTATGAACCTCCATTTAGACGTCACGAAGTACTCTGTTCTTTTGCTGTGCGTTGCTATTGGGCTTTGGATCGGGGCGCTGGTGTATGTTTTTGTCATTATTGGAGCATGCCCGAGGATCCGCCTGGTATGCGCCTTAGCGAAAATCGCATCGCGTGTTGTTGATAATGCGCCATCAACTGTGCTGTTACCGATTCTAATGAACGTGGCGATTTTGTGTCTGCTGGTGTGGAGTATTCTCGTTGCTCTTGGCTTGTACAATGCTCGGAGAAAAACTGGGAAGATTTCGTTCGTGCCCGTAACCGACGCTATTGGCATTAATGACGGTTCATTCAAGGGAATCGGTGACACAAAATTCTACCAGGGGGTTGTGCATGGCGTGGAGCACCGCTACGCATTGGTTTACCTCTTATTTGGAGAGTTGTTTGCCTTCCTGTGGTGCGTATCATTCCTCAACGCCGTGTCCTTTACATCAATTTCTTTCGTCTCGACATTTTGGTATTTTTCGAACCTTAATGGTGGTAAGAAGAGGGTACCATTTTTCGGGGTGCTGAGAGCGTTTGTATGGACAGTGTTTTATCATGCAGGAACGCTGGCGCTGGGTTCTCTTCTAATTGCTATTCTTCAGATCGTTCGCATATTACTTGTTTATGCGGCAGAAAAGGCAGAAGAGGCAGTGGACAGACATGACTTAATCCAATGCTTGCACTGTTACTTGCAGTATGCTCTCCTCTGTTTCGAGAACTTTGTGAGTAGTATCAATAAGAACATTTACGTCGTTGTTTGTCTGACCTCCAGGAGCTTTTACACATCAGCCTGCACCGGCCTCTCAGTGCTTAAGGGTCATTCCTCTGATTTGTTCCTCATCTCGTGGATGGTGTTGTGCGTAAAGATTTTGGGAAAACTGTTTGTTACTGTCGGAACTGTCGTGACTTCATATTTACTTTTTAAGCACACAACTTTGGAACCGGGGGTGGATTCGATGATAATGCCTCTCATTTTAATTGGTATCGGCGCATATTTCCTCAGCGGTCCCTTTTTTGATGTTTTCGATTCCTCCACACTCGCCCTATTGATTTGTTACTGCTACGATCACCACATCAACCAATCGGTTGGAATATTTTACGTTCCTGCGGAACTTGAGCACCAACTGAGTGACTACTCTCAGAAGAAAAAGTTGCGCCGCCTGAAGAACCAACAAGCGGCCGCACATAGGAGAGGTTAAAATGAAAAAAAAAATGAGAGGGTTGCGAGAGTATATTGATATGAATTTAATCGTTAAGGCATGTTATGTTGTGTTATATTATTTGCATGCATACTTTGCTCTGCATCATATAAAGGGGTCACGTATTTTACTGGCTGTTTTCCATTTTTTTTTTCCATTACTGTTTCCGCTTCAACAACTCCTTTTTCGCTTTTTTTTTCTTCCATTTGGGCGTGCCACTTAATATTTGTTTCCTCTGTTCCTCCCCTACTGTTTTTCATAATGTTTTTTTTTGTTGTTTACTCGACCGAATTTTCTTGTATTCCTTCCTTCTCTCCCATCTGTTGCTGCACAATATACTGTCTCTTTGCTATTTAAAAAAAAAAAATCGGTGAGGTGGGGAACCTCCTTTAAAAACGTTTTGGAGCAGATGCGGATTTCTTCTTTTTTTTTTCTTTTGTTACAATGTGTTTAATAATTTTTTGAAAAAACAAACAAACAAACAAACAAAACTTACCCTTTTAACACTTCTTCATAACCGCTGCGGTGCTTCTCGGGCTCATAACCCATTACTTTCTTTCTCTTTCAGAGTTGATGCTTTCTCTCTTTCTTTCTTTCTTTCTTTCTCTTTACCGCATGTAAAGGGAGGGTTAATGCATCCCAATAAGAAAAGTAAAATTTTTTAGGCTTATGTTTTATGTTTTGTGTTTTCGAAAAATATTTGTATGTTTTATTGGTGTATCAAATAGAGATGACTTTTGTGAAATAGTCGATAACGGCAGTGATAACGATAAACGGAATTTTTTTTTCTTTTTGACTTGAGGAGTGGTCTCATCCTTTTGGTTGTTATTGACGCTTGTTTTTTTTTTTCTTTCATTTCTTCATTCTTTTTTTCTTCTTTGTTTTTCATATCCTTTTTTTTTGTTTCGCAATTATTTACATTTATTCCTCCCTTTCGTATCTGTGGGGGAACATTTTTGTTGTTGCCTAATTTCTTTTTTTTTTGTTCCTTTTTCTTAAGTCGTTTCATTTCATAATGTTTTTTTTTGCTTTTTTTTTGTGTGTTTGTGTTTGCAGTACCATATGGTGCTGCATTTATATTTTTATGTGTGTGTGTGTGTGTGTGTGCCATCAGTGTGTTTTTTTTTTTGGGAGGTATTCTGTACAAAATCGAAAGAAAGGAAGAAAAAACGAAAAGGAAAGAAAAAAAAAGAATGAAAAAAATTAAGAAAAAAAAACATCTCCAGATATTTTGCAAGCATATGCGGTGGCTTGCTGAAACGCATCTCTTCAGTATAATAAAGATGAGTTGTGTTGTACCTCATTTTTGTTTCTGTTTTTAAGTTCCGTAAGGCCGCTTACTTTTTTTTTGTGGCGGCTTCTTGTCGTCTGCTGATGTTGAATTGTCTTCCGTTTTTTTTTTGTTGTTGTGTTTTTACTGTACCTACATTTGTTGTGTTCACAAATATCAGGTGTTATTTTGTCCCACATTACTATGAAACTCGCTTCTTTATTATTGTTGTTTTTACCATTCAGTTGCTTCTCTTAAAAAATATATAAAAAAAATTAAAAGAAATATGTGCTGCGTCTCATCTTTTCAATACGTTTTTTCCCTCTTTTTTTTCCCCTCTTCCTCTACTCTCATTTTCCTCCTTCATAGTTTTAATTGTTTCATAGTTTTAAAAGGTGTAGTTTAAGGAAAAGATGTGCACATGTAACAAATGTTAGCGCTTCTGGTGTCTTTTTTTTTTTTTAATTGCCATTATCACTATTATTGTTATAGTCATTATTAATCCTATTATTGCTTACATATTTCCCCCCCCCCACACACACACACTTTTTCTGCTACATTCTTTTTTTTTTTAAATTCGAGGGTGCGGTTGTACGTGCCACTGGAGGAGGAGGAAAAACAAAAAAGAATGTAGCAGAAAAAGTGTGTGTGTGTGTTTGTGGAAAAAAAAGGATACTGATGAGTGCAAGAAAAAAAAAGAGAGAGTTGGTTAAGTGTATTAAATTTTAATTAGTTTTGTTAATGATCGTGACTGCCTTTATTTTCTTCTTTTTCTTTCTTACACCCAATTTAATGGTGAGTTGTGCTTTTTTTTTTGTGAATTTATTCTTACCATTTAATGTTTATATGGCATCAGCATTTTATGTGCCTTCAACCCCAAAAATGTGATTTTACTCGCTTTATTGTTATCCATTACACCTTTCCCTCACTTTCTCCAATACTTTATTTTAAAAATTTTTGACAAATAATATATATATATGTATAATTTTTCTAGTCATTGACAACAGGTTAGCAACAAGATTTCAAAAAAAAGAAAAGAAAAAGAAGTTAAAGATAAATTAACATGAGTAGTGGTCTCGCTGACTTTGACGGAGATGATGTGCGGGCGCCAGTTGTGGCTGCGCAACCGCATATTGGTGTTGGTCTCGGAACCCACAGTGCCGTTGCTCTCGGCGGTTTCCAAGATTTTTGTCTCAAAAGTGAACTCGCCAACGCCATTCGAGAAAACGGCTTCGAACATCCCAGTGAAGTGCAGCATCAGGCCCTTCCACAAGCCATGCTCGGTGCAGATATCCTTGCACAGGCAAAGTCTGGTATGGGTAAAACAGCCGTGTTTGTGTTTGCTTTATTGGAGCAAGTGGAAAAACCAACGGATGGGCAGCGACCCTTCTGTCAAGCCATCGTCATTGCCCATGCACGCGAGTTGGCATATCAAATTGAGCAGGAGTTCAAGCGTTTCAACAAATACTTGCCGCATTGTACCACTGGTGTCTTCTTTGGGGGCGTCCCTGAAGACGAGAACATAAAACAACTCAAGAAGGAGGTTCCCGCAATAGTGGTGGCCACACCAGGTCGAATTTGTTCCCTCATTGAGCGAAAAGCTCTCGACGTGTCGCGTGTTAAGTGGTTTGTTGTTGATGAATTCGATCGCTGCCTAGAGGATGTGAAAATGCGTCGCGATGTGCAGACGGCATTCCTTAAGACACCGAAGGAAAAACAGGTGATGATGTTCTCAGCCACCATGACGGAGGAACTGCGGAATGTGGCGAAGAAATTTATGTCGAACCCCACTGAAATCTACGTTGACCAGCGTTCCAAGCTTACACTTCACGGGTTGGCGCAATATTACATCAATGTGACGGAGGCACAGAAACTTCGTAAGTTGTGCGACATCCTCGACGCTGTTGAGTTCAATCAAGTCATTATATTCACTTCCACTGTTGAGCGCTGTGAGGCTCTCAGCCGTCAGCTGCAGGCTCTTAAGTTTCCCTCCAAGGCGATTCACTCTCGCATGGAGCAGGCGGAGCGGTTGGTTGTGTATGAGAGCTGCAAAACAAACCAAGCTCGTATCATCGTCGCCACAGACATCTTTGGCCGTGGTGTGGATATTGACCGTATTAATCTTGTTGTACAGTTTGATATGGCGTCTGATGCTGACTCGTACCTTCATCGTGTTGGTCGTGCTGGTCGCTTTGGTACGAAGGGACTTACGGTGGCATTCCTCACTGAAGAGGAAAAGGAAATTAAGCGTGAGAACCGTAAATATACTGACCAGGGTATCATGAAGGAAGTGCAGGAGCGATTTGAGATGCAGGTCCAGGAACTTACTGACATCGCCACACAACTGAACCAGAGCCAGTATATGAACCAATAGAAAGGCGTAGTGAGTGATGGTAGCGTAAATTGGATTTACTGGTTTGGGTAGTGTGGTGAATTAAACGTGTGGAGAAAATGCGGGATGCGGGTGTTGCGAGGGACGGCATTATGGAAGGAAAATCAAGGAGAGACCAAATGAACAAAGGTGGTGAAAGTATAGTCACGCTCTGTGGAGGTGAAACTCTACTAATGATGCCGTGTTGAGGAGGAGGAGGGAAGTGGGGAATCATGTGCGCACACGTGTCTTTGCACTCCGTGCTCCGAAATAGACAAGACAACATGGGACAGCGGTAGTGCGGTGCGTTTCTTCCTCGTTTCACATGGTGGTGCAGAATTTTGTACTTTTTTTTTTTCAAATATGCTGTCTCAGTCCACACCTTTGTTGTTTTCCCCTCCCTTCTCTCCCCCTCTCAGCTCTTCTAACAGTTTGTGACGCTTCCACTTGTGGAGTCCGATCGCCGTATTTTCTGTTTGCTTGACCGTATTGTTTGGAATCCACTGCGTGGGGAGTTTTTCTTTGCGCGGAAATCCAACCAGTTGCGGTTCCCTCCTCTGCTTCTGTGGAGCGCAGGAAGTGTGTGGGGGGAAAGGTGAAATTGTGAGGATATAAACGTCGGCAAGACACGTAGCGGTCATCATCTGATGTAAAATGGTTGGCGTGTGTTGTGTGATTTCCCACTCGCCCACCAACACATGGGAAAAGAGTGAGTGGATGAATAAATGGAATTTTTCACAAACTACAAAAAGGTGACGAGAGACGGATATATGAAGCAGGAGGGGATAAAAGGGTTTGTGGAGAGAAATTCACTTCGCTTTCGGTGACCTCAGTGACGAGAGAGGGAGTAAAAAGGCATTAGATAGACTGCGCCGCTGACCTTTACACATACCCTTGCTCATGTTCTTCTCACATTCTCTGTCCTGCCCTTTTTGTTGTTGTTGTTGTTGTTGCTGCTGCTTCCTTTCGCCTGTTGCTCTTATCCAATCGGTGCGCACCAACATTAACGGATATGAGGTGAGTTGCAACATGCCCTAACGGTGGTGTGTGTGCATAGATATGCATGTATATATATATATATATATACATTTATACATATACGTATATAAACACAACGAAGGAAGGGCTTCAGCTTCAATTTAATCCTTTTTGTGGGGTTGAGGAGTACCGGCCTTTCAATAAAACATGAAGGAATGTACCGAAAAGGCAAAACGGAATACAAAACGGTAACTCGGAGCTGAGAGGGACGGAGGAAAGATATAAAACACCTAACTCAGAAAGGAAACTAAACGCCAACAATGAAACGAAGCAAGGACAAGTGAACGAAAGGAGAAAAGAAAAAGGGAGCTGAACTAAAATAAAAAAGAAAGTGATAATAATAATAAGGCATTAATAAAAAATGTGAGGGAGTAAATGCTACCTATTGTAGCATCTTGGTGAATGAATCTATGAAGGGAATGAAATGAGAAAGGGGGAAGAAAAGAAAAAAAAGGTGAAGGGTAATATCTTGCGTGTGCTGTTTGTGATTTAAACGTTTGCGGGGGATAGGAGAGGAAAAAGAAGAGCTAGGGACTGTTGGAGTATACGGAAGAAAATATATTCAGCGGGGTGCGGGGGAAGAAATAAGACACATTTGATAAAAGCAGTAGCGCACGTTTATGGGTTTGCATATGTGTTATTTGGAGGCAAGAAGTCTTGGCGAAGAAGCATACGTTTACTCATTAGAACGAAAACTGCTTTGATGTTTCTTCTTCTTTTTTCCTATTTCCTCACATTCCCACCCAGGTCCTTAAGCATCACGACATGTATCACCACGTGTCCTTCAACTCGTTTAAATCCTGAGGGATTACTGCAGCGAGGAGCGGAAGAACTGCGGAATGCACGCAACCGGTGAAAGTAAATAATGAAAAGGGGCAAAGGGGCAAAATATATGTGAACTTCGACGTAGCTTGTGACCCCATTACAGGACCTACGTATGTATGTCGCCATACTGGTTACTTAAATGAGGCGTTTTTTTTTTTGAGTCGTTCATGCTTTATTTTTATTCATTCCATTTTCGCGCCCTTGTTATTGTTATTGTTAACTTCCCACTGGTGCTCTCCTCCCGTCGTACGCCAGATTTCTCTCCATCATTTATGCTTTGGCTTTGGCATCCCTCGCCTCATTTCATCCCCCCTTTTCTTTCCTTCCTTCCACTTAAATAAATAAATATAAATATATATATGTTTAGGTTAGAGGTTTTGTTTGGTGCTAATGATCAGCATTTTGACAAGTAATTCCGTGGCAGGAACTAGAGAACATAGGAAAAAAAGGAAAGAAAAATAATGAAGTTGTGTGGGTGTGGAACCGCTCTGTCCCCCCCCCCTCTTTTTGTTTTTTTTTTACTCCTCCTCTTCCCAATGCCGGCTGAAGTTTGTGGGAATTTGCGCAACGGAAGGAGGAGGATGAGGAAGAATGACATATAAGCAGAGGAACTGAAGGGGATGACGTTGGGAGGCCGTCACGCCTTGAAGGGATTGGAAGTACCGCCCCTTTTATTCTTGGAATTATCTGCACAACAAAGAGGTTTTTTTTTTAATTGTTTCCCTCTCTTATTTCTTGAAGTTCACTCGGAGGGAAGGAGAGTTAGTGAAAAAAAAAGGTAATGAAAATAATAATAATATAAAATATGACCTTGAGGACGGGTGAGAGAGATGGCTTCTCCCTCCCCACACTACTACCATATATATATATATATTTGCATTTTTTCGTGTATTTTTTTTTCTCAGTTATCTTATCTTTTTTTTTAAATATTTGGTTCTCATTTTTATATAAATACGTTAGGATTTGTTACAGTCCGTTTCGAATTGTTCACGAACATCTGTTAGTTTGCAGGGGGGCACACTCGGGCGCCATGAACGTTTACGGCAAGGACCAGCGAATTCATAATGGCTCCCGCACCAAAGCGGAAAGTTGGGTAATGCATTCCTTCACCGCCATTACGGGTTTGCAAGCGTCTTGCATTGCAGTTTGTTTGTTTCGTATGCGAGGTAGGTTGGATAATGTACTGCAAAACAGCTACTTCATTACTTCTCCATTGCAACTTAACCCGGTGTATCACTCGCAATCGTGCGCCCTGGAGGTAAATGAAGACATCGCAATGTTTCGTAATGTTACATACACCATCACAGGCGAGAATGTGGAGTACTTTTTCTCGAGAGGTGCCTTTAATACTCGGATACTGTTTTTCCTCGTTGCGATGACTACCTTCATTGCGCTTGTTAATCACACGCTGTTGTGGTTGGATATTTCTAAGATCCGCTACCATTTTGTCGTGATACGAAAGGATCCATTGGCGGTGTTCCAAGTATCGGCTGCAGTTGCTGGAATTTTTCAGAATTACATAGTAAGTCGGGAACATAAATATATGAACGACTACTTGAACACGTGTAACGCCCCAGATCGCCCGTCCTTGCATTCCGTCACGCCGTTTATTGAGCTTTACCTGCTATTTGGAGGAACACTTGTCACTTTTTTAATAAATTTCCTAATTGCCGTTATTCTGCGATGCCAGAAAAATCCCAAGGAGGAGCTTATTCGGGAAAATGAACTGATGCAAATGGAGAAAAGTATGACTGGAGAGCTCCCATTTTCTGGGGATCAGTTAATGCTGTCGCAGCGTTCGCGGGGTGACGCAAATGTGAGTAACTCATCCATTCCTAATCAACGGCTGGCCCACAGCAGAGGTCCTTCAGAGGGAAAAGAATTCCGACATGTTGACCCACTCGCATCACCCACCTCCCAATTATCATTTGCCCGTCGTGACTCGGTACCAGCGAGTCGCGTATCAGTTGCGCGGGAGGGTCGACTTTCACGAGGTGAAAGTGCGAGACGGGCTCTTCCTTCTCAAGCGTCTGCATGGCCTCCGGTTAGTGGTAGAAGGAGTTTTACCGGACCCGTGTCAGCACCAGCATTTGATGATATTATTGGAGACTCGACGCATAGATAGCGAATATAGAAATGTTGAACGTGTGAATTAACTTCTCACACACCCCTTCTTTACCCCACCATTTTGCATGTTAAACCCTACATGTGTGGTCGTCCCCCTACTCTCCCCCCCCCCCCATGCGTTCCCGCATGTCTTTTGTGGTGCATTTTTCTGCCATCTTTTATCAATTCCAAGAAATCCATTGTCCGATATATGTTGAAACATCAATCTTTTATTATTATTATTATTATTATGCTGATGATTCGGTGGGGTGGGGGACAGTTGTTGCCACTGTCATTGTTTTAACTACGGGCACTTTTCATACTCTTTTCTTTTTCGTTTGTTTAATTGTTTGCTCGTTTGTTTCGGGGGTGGGAGAGGTTAGGACTTATAATACAAAAAGAAAGCAGGAAGCTGTGGGAAATCGAGAAGGACGTCCGAAAGAAAAAAAGGGGGGTTGTAGTCATGTTGTCTCGAGGCGTAAATGTTCGATGGGAAAGCATGATATTATCGTTTATTGAGTTTTACCTGCACATCCCTATACTTGTGTGCATGTGTTTTATTACCTATTGCCTTTACCTTTCCTACCAGTGTTCTTTTCTTTAGTGATGTACTGTATTGTTATTATTATCATTATTTATAATAGAGGCGTGATCTTTTGTGTGTTTGCTCTTCCTCCGCCCCGGCTGTTTTGTAAGGGGCGACGCTTTTCATCATTTTTTTTTTTTGCAAATGATTTCGTGTCGTGTAAGGAAAAAGTATCACTTCCGCAAACCAGTCGAGCAGGTGGTCTGGGGTACATGGCGACAAGTAGTAATTATTCGATGCAAATGTTTTTTTTTTTCTTGTGGCTTTGTGCGCTGGCAAGCGGTTGTTTCCTCTCCCGCAAACACTGTTGTGTGTACTTATATATAAATAAATACATATTTATGTGTTGCGCTTTGTTTTGTCTACATATGTATGTGTGCGCGTATGCCACGTAAAAAAAAAAATAGGGATAAGAGCAAATGACGAGCAAGCAGGAGAACTATGCGCGCACGCCCACCGTCGATCTGACGGTGCAGCACGAAAAGGCCTATCAGCGCCAGACGGCCGTCAATGAAAACATTCGCACGGCCTCGAAGAAGCACGTGAACCGCAGTGGGCACATTCGTTACTCCAAGAAGATCGGTCTCGGTTTCGCCACGCCCAAAGCTGCCATCAACGGAAAGTACATTGACCGCAAATGTCCTTTCACAAGCAATGTGTCCATTCGTGGCCGTATCCTCCGTGGCGTAGTGCACTCCACAAAGATGCGCTGTTCCATTGTCATCCGCCGTAACTACCTGCACTTCATCCGTAAGTACCAGCGTTACCAGAAGCGCCACCGCAATATTACCGTCCACTGCAGCCCCTGCTTCGACCCGAAGCCTGGTGATGAGGTGGTGGTTGGACAGTGCCGCCCGTTGAGCAAAACAATCCGCTACAATGTGTTGCAGGTCGTCTCGAAGTCCGCCGCCGATAAAATGGGGAAGAAATTCTCCAAGAATTAGGTGCGGGTGCTCTTTTGTGTGTTAGGGGAGTGAGCGATGGGGCGTAAACTGGCATCCCACACTGGCATTTCTCTCTGCCTTTTTCCTCTTTTCTTCTTCTTTAGTCACACTCCTTTCCTTTCCATGTTGGTATGGATTATGTTTGAATTTTTTTGGGGGAGGGGGGAAACGGTGATGGAGGAGACAAGACGGGTGAGAGGGAAGGGAGACGAGCTGGCGGTGTCATTGACTCTTTTTCCCTTTGTTTTCTTTTTCCTCATTACTTTTACTTTCTTCGTAAATGGAGTTAATAGAATTTTACCTCATTATTACTATCCCTTTTTTTTTTTGTGATCCGTTAGCACATTTCCATCCTTGGTTATCTGTTTTGGTATCAATATTCTTTTCGATTTCCTCTTGCTGTTTCTTCTCTCTCTCTCTCTCTCCTCTTTTTCGTTGAAATGTAATGGCGGTGTTAATTCCATTGCCTTACTTACACATTGTTGATGAGTGCATGACTTCACAGGTGTACAAAAACGGTTTTGTTGTTATTTTGGAAAAGTGAAAGGATAACCGCAGACAAAACGGCTTCTCTCTGTCAAGGCGTGGTGTGCTTTTGACGGTGAGAATGGCATGGCGGTACAATAGCAATAGCCCTCCGAGGGGAAACGTAAGTGCGAACGCCTCACTTGTGTCACTCTCTTCAGCTAATAACAACAATAGAAACTTCACCGACAGTGCGGATGATAACGCGGACACATCGGCCTTGGGAAATAACAATACATTTAGAAGGGACCGAAGAGCCATGGATGGAGCAGGGGCATTTCTGCGGAGTAACGCCAAAGGCAAAATGTGGTCAAGGCAGGAAGGTCGGGATGAGACACCAGATGATGACGTGTCGAGCCGAGACGGTACATCGCCTTGCTCCATTTCCTTTGCGCGACCCAAATTAGCCCCCACCGAGAGCACAACGAGACCCCATCGCTCGCTTATTTTCAGCAGGAATCCCAATCGAGGCGTGAGTGGTGCTGCAACGAGAAGTGGAATGGGTAGCATGAGTAGGTTAAGTGTTGACTCGGCTTTAAACACGCCACATCACGTTGCAAGTACTCGGTGCGTGGAAGGGAGGGTTACGTCGAGTAGCATTGCAAACTGGAGGCTTCCTCGACATTCGGGTTCTCCTCCCATCAACACCGGTGAATGCAATGGGGAAATGACTATCATTAGTGAAAGTGGGGATTTCGATGAAGATGCTACCGGGGGAGACCCATTATTAGGTTGTGCGGATCGCAATCTCCACCGTGCAACAGAAGCCTTACTGGCAGAGGCGGATCCTGACCTCCGCGCAACTGATTTCACTCCTACGAAGCACGTACTACAAATTGTTGTGAAGGAGGATGGAACGGAGTGCTCCGGTGCGCAAATAGATGAGCGGATCGCACCTCTGTGTGGATTACAAAATCGACTGGACGATATGCTGGGGTTGCACATTCAGTCGCACAAGGATGTGTTCAATAAGGCTATTGGCCGATTTTCTGATATCGTATTGGCAGTTTCGGATAGTAACGAAGTGCTTGGGTTATTGAAGCAGAGACTAGGCATGGCGACAAGTTCCCTCGAGAACCGCGCCGAGCAGTTGCAAGTTCTTCGCATGCGCGCAGCGAAGGCACTTCTTATGGAGGAGTCACTAAAGCGCATGGAGGCCGCACTCGCTTCTGAGAGGGAGATAAAACAACTCGTGGCGTCACGGCATTACCTTGCTGCGGTGCGGTTGCTGCGTCAGCAAAAGGCAAGGTTGGAGTCACCCGACATGGTGAACATACGCGCCACACAGAGTATGCGGGATTTTGCCAATCACACGCTCGAAACATTGCACAAGAATGTTTTAGATGGTTTGATGGGGTGCGTGTTTGACAAGGACCGCTTTAGCGAAGCAGACAAGCAGCTAATGGGCCGCATGGTGGCAGACGGAGCGCTAGAAAATGTAGCAGGGACTCTTAGTTTTATGGGTGATACATGTGGGGCCCTGTCCTCGCAGTGTTTCACTGGCGGTGGCGGCAAGAATGGCGATAGTGACTTTGTTTCCCTAGACGGTATTGTAGACGATCCGTGCGATGAGGGTATGGTGAAAAACCACTTGCATTTCATTCCGTTGTGTGTTAAGACGCTGAAGGAGCTTGGGAAACTCGATCAGTGTTGCGAGGCTTTTCGTTCTGGTGCCACGCGTAGTATTGAGCAATGCGTGGCAAATTTTCTTTCACTTTACGACACATGGAGGCGAGACGCTGAGTCATCAAAATGTGTTGGCAACAATGACGATATGGGCTCCACCGTTCGGATTTTAGAACTTCAAGGACGAGATGTTGCGTCGTGTACTGTTTCACATGATGAAGCGGTCGCCCTTATTCAACAGCGGGACCTCTGCCCCTTACTCAACGCTCTTTTTACGGAACTTGAGAGGGTCGTGCGTAATGCAGACTACCTTGTTAGGGTCGTACTCTTGGCCTATTTTCCGTTCCTTACCGACGTACCGCCACGATCTGAGGTTTTTGACGATAACTTTTCTTGTCATGAGTGGGACGTCACTCAATCGCCGCTGCGCACAAAGAATGAACTGCGTGATATAGTAGTACGTACCCTTGCTGAAGCCATTTCACGGCATAGTGAGGATTCAGTTAGCAGCGAAACCCCAGAGAGCCGGAGGTTAGCGGCTCTAAAGCGACTTATGGCCAAGTTTGACGTCGACAAGGCGCTGAAGGGTTCATCATCGCACGACGCACCAACGTCAAAAAAAGGCTCTCTAAGGCAAGGAAGTGTAGATGATGGATCCATCAGGTGTGAGAGTAACAATGCCGTTTGCTTGGGCGACGTGCTGACTTCACTAAATGCGGCAGCCTTCTTGGCCGTGGAGGAATTTCCAGATTGCAGTGAAGAAGTGCCAGCGTGTTGTGAGCGTCTGAGCAAGGCCATAAGCAGTGCAGTGCAAGACTCATTTCGTTCGTATATGAGGGAAATCTACCTCGATTGGGACTTGTGTGCCTTATCATCCCAACTAAGTTATACTGTTGAGCTCGTCTTCAAACTTATTTGTTCCAATGATGCGGCCACCAGCAGTAAGAGCGACGCGACCGCCGTGAATTTATCTAAACAAAACCTGAAGCATCGGAGGACAACCTCCCGCAGCTGGTGGCAAATTGATAGCATTGGCGGCAGTCACACTAACGAAACATTTACCTCTCTAGACAAAATGCTATCATCTCATGGCTCCTCGGGCCTGCTTTCTGCAATAGAGCAAATTGGTGGCGTGTCCTTCAGCATCGTCTCCACGGTAAATGCCTCTTCAGTTGAGCAAGTTCGTGCAAAAGACAAGAAACATTTGCACTCAGGGGCTGGTACGAGGATTATTTCATCATTTGGCGAGGTGCAGGGAGCTGCCGCACCTCTCAAGTCGGCAGCGAGACTACGAAATTGGTTCATGTTTACACCAATGAATATTTTGGCGTGCTATGACTGTACGGGTCAGTTTTTCAAGCGGTGGAAGTCCTACAAACTCTATTTTGCTACTGTTCCTGTCGTTGAGATGACAAATTTTTTCCAGGATTTTTTAGAACGAACGTATTCACCGTGCCTTCGTGCCTTTCACATGATGCAACTGGGGAAGTTCTTAGCAGAAATGCCAGAACCACAAGGCGTGCATGATGGAACAGAATCAATGGGAGGCCCAGGGGATGCAGGCGGAACTAGGGCGAATTCGTCTTTTGCAACGTCTACAAGACAATATATGCACCACTTGAAGACTCAGCAAGAGTATATGAGGTGGCCAACAGTTACTCCCGGAGACAACGGTTGTAATGGTAATGCGATTCATCCCGTGCTGACGTGTGTGCACTATGTGGGTCAGGTGGTGCAGAAGTTGTCACGCATCTGCCATGTACTACCCAGTGTATTAGTGGATAAGATACAGCAGTTTCTTGTACAGCCTTTATTGATTGAACTCAATTCGTTTCTGAAAAGGAAAGTGCAACTCATTACGCGCGGTTCCTTATCTCACTGCCTGCTAAACTCTGATTTTGACGACGCTTTCCATGGCACCCACACGGCTCGTTGGGATGCGCTCTGTGATGAAACGAGGCGGGGGGATTCGTACGAAGCGATTGATATGGGTCTCTTCCGGTTCTATCGGTACATCAACGCGAGGCGCACACGTGCCGGTGCGGACGGTGATGTTGAAGTTGTTGTGCCAGAGGAAATGCGGGAACTTTTTAACCATGTGAGGGTCAAAAGGGAGAAACAACATGAGAGGAGTGAGAGGAGGAATGAGGTTTTTCGCAGTAACGGAAGTCTCGTCAGTCCGATTTCTCCTAGAGGAGCGGCAAATGGGACACAGTGCGAAGATGTGACCGCTGCAGATTTGGCGCTGCAGGGTGACGGCATTGTTGTGGCGCTTGCACTTTTTTGTCACTCCACAGAATGGCTATGCGGGCTGCTACTTCGTGCTTTCGGGCCAGAGGGTTGGTGTCAGCACAGTGATGGAGATAAGTTAGTACCTGGTGCTGCGTTTCGGGAGCGCCGGCGACCACCACGCAAGGGTGTAACGCCAATGCAAGAGGGTACGGAAGGTTGGCAGCACCTCGGGAATTTTGTGGATCAGCTGTATACAATTTCGCAGGCGTGTTTGTTTCATTTGCTCGTGGAGGCCCGATTTACTGCCTTTCAGTTTATTCCACAGTTGAGTGAGCATTCGTACAACATCGTGGCTGGTGCAGGGACTCCCGATACCTTTGTTCAAGCATACAATAGGCGGATGACGAACTTTTTTGCTCTACTCAAACCCTATCTCCCTTCAAAGAGGGTGAAATTTGTGTGTCTAACTGTGGCAAAGCCGCTGAGCGATCTCTTCATGTTGGAGATTAGTCAACTGAGAGACAAGGTTATCTCAACCACTGGCGTTTCCCGTCTGCAAGTGAACCTGCTCGCGATGGAGGCTGCCCTGCAGTTAGTACTTCCCACAGATGATGACGTTCGCGAATCCGTAAAGTTTCATTTTGCGCGGCCAGCCACATTCGTACGTTACCTTTCAAATGGGGATGTGACGGATGACCTCATAGCCAGTGGCGATTACAAGATATTTGAGGTACGAGAGATGGAGGAGCTTGTGCGGCTTGTTTTGAAAGGTGATGCGACTGCTAACAGCGTGGCTGAAAAGATAAAATTATTACATGCTGGACTGGAGCGGGAACAGTATGATATGATTTCACCACTCACGACTTCTCCCGCCATTACGCCGAATAGAAAGTTGCCCCCGGTCGCCAGGGGTTCATCAACAGGGTGTAAAGGTCACTTTCCCGTATCAGGCTCAGACGCTGCCGCGCATGAGGAACCGGGGGAGTTGGATAACGCAAAATCCCCGTCATCGCCACAGCGAAAATCTGCTAACAATAAGGGCACGTTGAAGCATGTCGACCCCAACTCTGGTGGTATAATAGATCCCAGTTTAGTAAACTCTGATCTCAAGATGCCAAGCTCTCCAGGCGACGCAAGGGAAGTGGCAGAATCGCACAGTAGCGGGTCGGAAGAGGGGGATGAAGAAGAGGAATATGAAGAGGAATACGAAGAATATGAAGAGAGCGATGAGTATGAAGAGTCGGATGATGCCGATAATGACGATGATGATAGTAGTTTGTAAAGTTTCTTAGCGTAACAAAGAAAAAAAAAATAAATCTTTTCCCACACGTATATTGCTTCTGTACAAATAAATGTGCGTTTTGTTTTGACTTGCTTCGCTTACCCCTTTCTCAATTGCAGGTTCATTTTCTTCGTTGCACCACCATTTAAACTTCTATTTGTATTTGCTCTTACTCGTGATCGTTCGTTTCAGGTAACCGTTGCAACATTCGTGACGCTGTTTTTATCGTGTATATCTTTTTTTTTTTAATCCTTCGATGCATTGATATATTTTCTTCGTTTCCTGCATTATAGCATTCGAAGGAGGCCACAGGAGGAAATTTACCACGAGCTTGTGATGCTTCTACAGTGTGGTTCTTGTAGTCAACGAATCGCATGTTGTCCAGGGTGTGGTGGCAGGTGCTTCACCTTCACAGATGGGCGTGTCGCACCAATTACGGGAGTTGCACCCATCACTGCCACAAGTGTTTCCGTAGCGATAACCGAATCGCCCACACCGACAACAGCTTTTGAACTTTTCTGCCAAGATACCACAGTACAAGAAGAAGCATTAGCGGCTAATCGCATTGAGGGAGAAACTGACATCACGTGGGCTGCAGGCGGAAGGAAGCGGGTCCTTGCTGAGATGTGGCTTTCAGCAGACACGCCGGTCCGCCGTCGATATGAAGAGGCCGCCAGGGAAGGTAGAAAAGGGGTTGACCTTCAGGCTGCTAGTGGTGGGGATTTGAGTATAGCTCGCCAAAAGCACGCTGGTGACCCTACGCAGGTGAATAACAGTAACCATTCATCTAGCAGTGGTTCTTCAAAAGGGAAAATTCAACCCCCCGGTGCCCCGGTGGGCGCAGTGCCTGACGGGAAAGCAAATAAAACATCTAAAAAGTCCAAACAACGCACAAATACCCCGACCGCATATCAACTATTTTGTAAGCGGAATAATGAACTACACAAAAGTAACAGAGCCGCCGTTTTTAATGCTTGGAAGGCAATGGGCGCTGCGGAGAAGGAACCGTTCGACATTGAGGCGGCACAGCTTCGCGTGTCGCTGCAGAAATGATTTTACCTTCACTTGCGTACGTTTGTTTGCTCATTAGTGCCAAAATTACAGAAACAGATGCAGAGCCCATATTGAGCGTGTGCAGATTTACTTGTTACTTTGTTTTAACATTTCTTTTCATTGTTTATTTTTGTCGCTTCCCCCCTCCATCAACTTATTCAAATTTGTCATATTCTACTTCAGACATTTAGCACCACCGTTGACAGCGTATCGCCTTTATTTTCTTCTGTTGCTGCCGCGGTGCTGTGAATGGTATGAAACTTCTTATAATGTGTTGTCCACGTCCGAGTTTGTTTGCTTGGTTTCTACTTGTGTTTATTATTATTTTTTTGACTGTTACCGAGTTTCTCGGTTGACTACGTGCAGATTGGGAATCATGACCCCAACTGCAACCGTATTGTCACTTAACTTTTCAATTATTACAATTATTTTGCTCCCCCTGCTTGTGTAGCGTTCCAATCCAGTGTAGTTTACTATTGGATGAAGGGTGGCGTGCACCTGACGACTTTAGATGTCCAGAAACCCCCCTGATAGCGTCTGTGTGACACCCACGCGCCATATTGTCACGGATGCGCTAGCGGAATCTACCGTCACTATGTACTTTAGTGTGTTTCCATGCAACTGCGAACCGATATTTTGCTCTAATCGCATACCGCTGCTTCGAGAAGCCCCACCGTACTGTGATGGTAATGTAGTTTATATTGGACCCGCAAGAGAAGTAGCGCAACAAAAGCTTCAACAACTTGCGTTTCCGCGTGGTTTCGGTTGTAAAAACATGGAGGTTCGAAGTGGGCCGTCATATAGCGCACGGTTCGAGCAGGTGCGGAAGCGCGGTGTGCTGCGGTACCACCGCATTAAAATCGCTTCCACCTTTGTCGCCCTCGTGGTTTCGGAAAATGGGGAACTACGAACAATTCAGGCGAAGCATACCGCTGTTGCGGTAGTAATCACCTGTCCACCCAACACACCTCATTATGATACGTTGCTACAAAACTTCGATAGCGTTCTGCGTTACGCCTTGCATGTTTCTCTTGATTTTGCCATGTGGGCCACACAAAGGTTTTTCTTAAAGTTGTCACGTACGGCAGCGTTTAAGGAACTGGTGGCTGAGCTTGAGCAGCATGACAGGGCGCTGGAGACGTACAGCGTCGTTGGGGCTATTCTGGCCAACGCTTTAACGTACACTTCACCAATTCCGCGGATCTGCAGCGGTGCATCCGTGACGGTAGCTTCAAGCGCCTCCGAGCGTCTGCAATCTTCCTCTCATGATCCTGCGGTTTCTCCAGTGCGCAACTCGGGAGTTTTCTCAAGTAATCCAAATGTGCTTGTGTACGAAGCTCTCCGCAAACTTCGTGGGATTAATGAACGGTTCACGAGCCGGGTCGTGGCAGGTTTTCTATCCGTGTCATGTTGGGAGGGTTACGGTCTTTCTTATCGAAATGGTACCGGCATATGTGTTTGTAACGGTATCGCCGAGGCGCAACAACAGAAAGGGCAACAACTGAATCTTTCTGACGGAAGATCTGTTGGGAAGGCAGCGGGTTTCAAATGTGACGCCGACGACATTTACGCTGACTACTGGCAGTTTATGGAGGAGGAAGAACGGCAACGGGAAAAGGAAGCGCACGAGAGTTTGCGTAACGTTAGTGGGGGGACCAATTCGGATGAACATGAGCCAGGTGGAGATGAATCAGATGTCTGGAAGTCCGAGCCGAACGCTGATATTCCCGAATCGCAAGCGGCTGTTACGGAAGAGCGGAATTCATCTCCCCATGCCACGGAGTCTGCTACGAGCGGTACATCAGCGCTGTCGTGCCCTCTTTCGCTATCTCGCGTGGGTCGTGTTGTAATTTTCTGCACAGACCCTGAAATAGCAAAGTGCCTTATGATATTGGCCGCTTTTTTCATGCGTGATCGCCGCGTCATCGCATCAACTACGACACCTGACATGACACCATTTGCGGGTCGTGTAGAGTCATGTGCTCACTCTTCGCTACCTGTGCAGTGGCTGATGGAAGATTACAACCCGCGGCGGTTCGAACGGCTTCTTTGTTCACCTTTTACTGTTGAAAACATCGTTTTGGTCATTGATCCCCGCTCTCTGGTTTGCCAACGTCTAAGAGTTCACAAGACATTCAGTGTTAGCCCTATTCTTGTGGAACGTTTCGGTGAGAGGCATCCGGTTGTTCGGCCCTTCCAGAAGTTGCTACTCGGCAATGTGAGGGTGGCTTCAGATGCTGTAATTACCTCTGCGTTGCGTTTGGCGTGCAAGCTACACAAATTAGGTGACCCTTCGTCCAGCTGCACAAAGTTCCTCGAGTGGTTCGTAGTGTGCTTGGTAGGGCGTTGCCATGCCATACGCTTTGAAAAGGGGCTGAACAGTCAACTCACTAAAGAGGTATCACCGTCTCCATCACAGTTCCCTCATTCTGTTGATGAACGAAGTCGTATAGGGAAGGTTGAGTCGCCTTCACGAATAAATGACGGGGATGTCAGTTTCCTGGACCTAATAAGTAATGTTTTCGGTAATGACGGGGCCACGAGTGCTGGGGGACCTCTGCCACACCGCTCGACTCATGAAATGATCGAATCCATTTTTAGTGGACCTAAAGAAGGGTCACAGTTACTGCAGTATTTACCTTATGATGAGTAAGGATCCTTGTGTCGGTTGTTAGCAAGAGCTGGTAATTTGAGGGTGAGCTGTGGGTCACTTAAGCGATAATATGAACAAGTAGGCGGCGCCGTGCATAAGAAGGGATAAAACCTTGGGCACCTAGAGGGTATGCATTACGTTGAGTCGAACTGCCAAAACCAGTGCGGGTTAATACAATAGGAGGCAGCATACGTGTTCGAATACTGTCCGCTTCATTACCCCGCGGTGGTGGTGACTGGGAAGCGCTTCCTGCCACATTTAAATAGAATATTTTACTCTCGCCGTTTCCGTTTCGTCGAAGGTGTGGAAACAGTGTGGTATTATGATGCGTCACCTTTCACCAAGATGTAGGCGTGGATTGCACGAATGTGTATCGTATGCATATAGACGATCGTGTTATCTCGTTGGTCCGTAGGGGCTGTGCGTTAACCTTCCTTATGTGGTGACTGGCAGGCCGCTGCCCGGTTTGTAGTGTCCATTTGTTATTTGTTGCGCATGCGCAGACCGGTCGTCATGCTATTTTTGTCTGTGTGAATTCCAAATCTGTGAAACTATGTGATCTCGGCTATAGTTCAGTTATTGTAGTTTGACTGCCGCTGTTGCCGCTCATTACAACGGTGAACGAAGGGAGTGGCATAATGTTTTGTACACGCTCGTGTGTTGGTTTGCATCTGGGACTTCATACATGTGGTAGTAACAGCGTAAGTGTCAAAACCATGTTTTTACTAATAAACTATTATTATCGCCACGATTTGGTATCGTTATTGTTATCTTCACCTTTCCCCTTGTCGTATTTACTCCTCCTCAATCTCCATTGCAGTCACCCCAAAAACAATAATCCCCACCTGAGCACAGGGTTTCCATGTTGTACACTAGGCGGTTGATGACGACTGGCGGCTCAGCGACTGCCGACGGTGCTGTGTCTTACAGCAAAGGAAGTTATCACATCGTGCCAAAGAAGTACACCGTGGGAAAACGAATTGCGGTTCGCTCATATCTTGACCGAAATCGAACAGAGCTGTCAGATCGCACATACATGCCCCAGAAAGCGTGGTTCGAACCTTATACACCGAAGAAGTTTGATATGGAGCACCAAAGGATTAGTCACAACTTCTACAACCTCGAAACGAAACTTATATGGACTGCATTCGATACGCCTGAACTCATAGGTATTCTTCTGCATGATGAAACAATCAAAGGAGCTCCGCACCTGTATGATGCGGAATTTTTGGAGTCTGCCGTTCACTGGACTAGGGAGAGCCGGTACTGGCGGTGCATTGGGATTACAAAACCTTTTTACAACAAAACAACGCTTCGCGCGCAGTGCTGGCATGACCGCGGCCTTCAGGTAGGGACACTTGTATTTTCTCAGGCTATGCGTGATGCGCTTATGGACCTGGAACGGGCGGTACGCCGTAAGGAACTTGGCCTTGAACCCAATTATGTGTGGGACCGTTGGGGTCCTGTTGGGTTTATTGACGGCGCCAGAACCGACCACTTACCTCGATTCGCTCATAACCCCTACGTGGACCCGGACGGCGTGGAGGTGACGGAAGTTGATATAGCGCCCTTCAACACACACGAGCAAATAAAGGAGCGGTACGGTGCTTTTATCGACCCCGATCTGAGACCCTTCGAGGGCGTCTTCCGAGCCCCATCCCATGGTGCCTTGACACTTGATGATGTTCCACACCAGGAGGCGGTGCGGTTATATCGCGATTTAATGGAAAAGGCTGATATGCCTGTTATGTTGGGCAACGGGGCCGAGATTCCACCTATGGATATGAGGGCCCTGTTTCATCTGAGCGCTAACCCCGAACGAATGAAGGCGGCGTCGGAGTTGAGTTCATGGCGAGAAGTGCGGGGGATGCTAGCGCCCGTGCAGGAGGTTTGCGATGAGAAAGTGGAGGCCTTGCGGTTGATGGAAAACACACGCCATGACGCCGCCCGTGTGCGGACCTTTTACGAGGAAAAGTGTGGCTTTTCAGATTTTATGCGTACTCCAGACAAGGTAATTACGGCGGCGGTGTTGTGTTACCTTCAAGAACTGCAGCGAATTTGCACAGAAACAGATTGGGGTAAGCCTCTCGCACGATGCTTGACAGACTTGGAGCGAGTAAATGTTATGGGTAAGGATGCCTTTCTTGTGTATCGTCACATAGAAGATGCTATACTGGATAAGAAGCGCCGCGTGTGGGCCACACGCTTCGCCGGAGAGGCCAACGAGGAAAGCACGCTGGATTACCTTCTGGAGAACTTCGGCCGTCGTACAGAGCAAACGCGTAATGTCGGTACCACTGGCACGGAGTTTGATCGTGAGCAGGAGCCTATTGGTCGGCAGGTACAACGCCGCGTTCTCGACTCCGACAAGGCCAGTAAACTGGCGGAGGTGCGGCAGAAGAGAGGGAAAATGTGGTCTAACAAGAAGAGCGTCTTTGATTCACTCCACCAAAAGCAGCTGCAGAACGTGACGTATGGTGTTCATTAGCGAATATGTCCGCCATGTTTTGGACGGTTTCATTCATTTTGATTTCATCGCTGCTATGTGGACAAGCAGCCTTTCCGCTAGGGTTCACTGGATTTTTTTTGAAGGTGGTTTCTTCCTGTTTTCGTTGGGGCGTTTGTGCCTATGAGGGCGGGGTGTTACCCGGAAGTTTATGACCACTCGACCGCAAGTTCTGTCCACGCACCGTTACGAAGGTTTGTCACATCGCAGACACACGCACATATATATATATATGTTATTTATCGTCTGTGAGAAAGTTTGGAGGAAGTAACCCTCAATCTCCTCCGTTATTTATATCCAACCCGTGAGGGTGCGCCTGAGCATATATATATATATATATATATATGTCCCTTCCACTATTTTTTTTTTTATAAGGGGGTCAAATCTTCACTTCTCTTAACATATTGTTTGAACAGAATCCTATAGAAGGGTGCTTGGGCACCTCAAGGTAGTTTTTGTTGAGAAAAGAAGAAAAAAGTAGTAGAGGATTTGTGGCTCGCCGAACCTGTGTGCAAGTTGTCGTTTGACTTGAGTGATACTTAGTTGGTGAGGTTGCTTGTCTTCTGTTGAGGAAACCCGGTCCGACCTGGTTTCAGCTAGTTAAGGGTGGAGGGGAGTAAAGCAACAACAACGGGAGGAGCAAAAGGTGAAGGCACAAGAAGAGCATCCACCGAGGTAAGTTGACACTGTCTACACAATTACATATAACTTTATTTGTGTGTAAGCGAGCGAAAGTTGACGTATTTGAGGTGAACTGCTCAGCAAACAAGGAGGTGGGTTTCCAGAAAAGTTATTCAGTGTGGCTGGTAACTTTGACAAATATAAAGGGACGCCATATCTCCACATAGCGGAGGGGAAGGACGGTTATCCGCTGAAGTTCAGATTAAAAAGGTAGAGAATGGTAGTGAATACACGCGTGTCTCCAAATGCGCGCGCGCGTCCGCCCCCACGTCGCCCGGTTAACCAACATCACTTGCCGCCACTACAACCCACCACTTCCCTCCAGCCGCTGCATTCTCCACACGTTAGAAAAACGTCGGAGCCGGCGTATCGCCGCGGTTCTACGCGTAATTGCTGTAGTGTAAGCGCCACGCCGGTAGGTGCTGACGTAGTTCATTACCACGCAGGTAATGTTGAGAAGGATGACCCAGTCTCTTATGCTGCAAAACACCAGCTTCCGCTGTTGCTGAACAGCATGATAAGAGATTTACTGCGGGAGCGGCCTGAGGTTGATGTAGATGGCTGGATTATGCGTTGGTTTGAACGTGAGTATGAAGAGCAGAAGCGGGTAAATAAGCAGCGTTTGGAAGCGTCCACAGTAGTAAATACAGCAGAGCCGACAAAACCGGAACCGCAGCAGGGACATCGGCAGCCGTCGCTTCCACTAAATGAAAAATGGATATCCCAACCATTTGTCACAACCGTGCAAAAAGATGTACAACCGACGACAATAATATCCACGACACCATCAAACATGTCATCCCCCACAGTAGTTATATCACTGCCACAGCGCAGGTTGAGCACAGAGGTGATGCGGACATCAACGCCCAGTTCACTTGACTCACGCTCATGTACCATTGTAATGCATCCTCCAGAAGACCGAAAGGCAAATTTGCTTCAGCTGGAGACATCACACCCCACATTTACCAAATTCCCCTCCATCAGCAGCGTATCGGTAGCCCCAACTATAATAGTACCGCGCTCACTCCCTCAACAGCAAGAAAGACGGCCGCAGAGAATAGGAGAGGAAAAGGAACAACAACAAATGATTGTGATACGGATGCCGCGACCTGTGGACTGCAGAACAAAAATGAGGACGACACAATACTTAGATATTAATGGAAACGATGGTGCTGCACCAAAGGCCACGTAGCATATTTTTGCTTTATCACGGCGGTAATGGGAAAGAATTCGGGAGAATCATATTGGACGGTTATCAATGCAACGCTATGTGTATGCATGGGGGCGTTAGAAAAACAAAAAGAAAACCAAAAATAAAAGAAAAAAAAACAGGTTTAGCGACATATCTGCGCCGTGCAGCGGGGAAGGTAATGGGGTTATTTGTGGCAAAAGTGTGCTGAGCAGCGTGAATATGGGTGGTGGTGGTGGTGAAGAAATAAAGGAAAAAAAAGGGTGCAAATCCATCATTGGAAATGTAAGGTGTGGGAGGGCGGGAGACGACAGGAATCCGAAAGTTGTGGAATGAGTCACCGGCAGCTGGAAACTTGAGTCTGTCATTGTGTTAACGTAGGGGTAATGCACTTGAAGGTGGGAAAAAGAATATATATATATAAATATATATATATATATATATTTATACACATGCATACATATATGAGCGGAGCAGAAAAATCTGGAAAGGTGAAAGGGGGAGGAGGAAGACGTCTTGTTTCCATTTTCTTTTTGTTTTCATTTTGTTTGTTTGTTTGTTTTGGGTGATAGCGGTACTGTGGTGAAGTTCTGTGATAATTCCCTACCAAATTAAAAGCATTATTTTGTTTTCTATTAGTATTTCGTATGTTTGTGTTGAAGGCTTATTCCTTTGTTGGGGTTTCATGAGGGTCATAACCATTTTACAGAAATATGGAAGGACTAAATATGTGTACGTATGTATGTGTTTTTGATTGCTCGGGAGAATTCTTGTGGGAGGTGGGGTTTCTTTTTTTTTTTTTGCTTTTTTCTTCTTTTTTTAGAAAAAAAAAATGTTAGCTTCAAATCGTAAAAACTGGTACATCTTGGAGGTCATTATGAACCAATAATGATAGTAATATTGAATGGAAAAAAAGGTGGGGGAAAGGGGGGAATTGCTTTTACCGTCAGGATATACGATTAGTGGAGAGTCGTATAAACAAAAAAGTTGTGTCTAATCTGTCTGTATGCGTGCTTGTGTTTGTGTGTTTGTGTGTGTACATGGATGTGTATGTGTATGTGCAAATGTTGGCGATGGTCGGTGGATTTATCAATGTTTATACGTGTGTTTGTATATCTTTTCTTTTTTTGCTTTTAGGTTTTGCCTCTACCATTTTGCTTTTTTTTTTTTAACTTTTTGTTTCTTTTGTTTTCTTTAACTTCCACCTTTGTCGTTGTCATAATCATCACTACCACCATTAGGCGCTCCCCTTCGTTTTTTTTAAACATGCAGCTGATTGGTACACTTCTGTATTTAACTTTTCCTTCATTCCCGCATTTACCAGTTTGTACTTGATTTTTTACTCTGTTTTTTTTTGTTTTGCTTTTATCCTTTTCATTTTTGTTTTATGGTGTTGTTGGTGGTTGCCTTTCATCCATTTAGTTTTTTGCCACTAACTTGTCTTCCTTTAAGAAAAAAAAAACTATCTCCCCCTCATTTAGCCTCTTCTTTTTTTTTTTTGCCCTTTTTTGTCGCTGCGTTTGTGATTTTTTTTTTTACCCCCACTTTTCCGTTTCCTCTTCTCCTCTTTCTCTAATACCTTTCCCTTCTTTTTGAGTGTTTTACAGTGAATCCGTTCGTTTTTGCTCAAATTATTTTACTTTTGTCCCGCAATTTTTTCTTGTTTCGCAGGAACGAATTTATAACACCGTTCATGGACTTGCTTGCATTTGTGAACTTATAGTACCGTCAGATTTACTGTTACCCTTCACCTATTTTCCTGTTAAGTATAAATATAATATATATATATGTACATATATATTTACATGCGTATATTTATGTAAACTGTGAAAATAGGGTTGGTTATTAGTTTCCACTATTTTCACACGCATATGCGTATGTGTGTGTGTGTTTGTAAAGGAGAGTTAAGGTAGAAGAGAAAACAATGAGAGAGGTGTGAAATGTGCTTAACTTTTGATTTGAGTTATTTCATTTCGCATAAATGGAGGACGATTTTTCTTTTCTTTTTTTCTTCCTGTTGTATGAAAGCGCGTGAGAGTGAGGAAAAAGATGGGAAGAAGGAATAAACAAACGGGCGAATGAATTTTGGCAACAGTAACGCTGGTGAACGATTAAGGAAGGAAATATTTTGCTGCTTTTTACGGGATGATGAATGATACGGGTGAGCACCTCTTCCAGCAGCACCGTTTTGTTTTGTTTTGTTGTTGCTTTTTTTTTTTACAAGAGAGAAAAAGAACAGAAAGTGGAAGGAAAAATGAAGGATTAACGTAGGAACAAAGAGGAATAACATTTGAGATATTTGTATTGGATGTTGTACCTTTTCCATACCTCATTCGCATGCAGTTGAGGTGTTTCTTGCGGCTGGGGGTAGGTGTAATTTATTTTTTAATAATAATAATAATTATTATTATTATTTATCTTGCGTTTATTACCTGCCAGACACGGCGATATGTTTCTCATTTTCCATTGGCTAAAATGTCCGTGTATTTCCTTCTCCACATGTTCCCCTACCCTCTTTTTTTTTGTTATCTTACCTTTACACACTTAATTTATTGTTATAATGTAGCGGCGCCTTCTCCTCGTTTGTTTGTTTATTTTTATTTTTGTTCCTCCTCCGGGTGTTGCTGCAGCGTCATGAGTTTTATATTTAAGTACTTTCAGCGAGGCGCTTCTGGTTTTTGCCAACGCCTTTATATGAAATACAATGTGCTTTATTGTATAGAGAGAGAGAGAGTAGTCCTCGCGCTAATGCACTTCACCATAGCAATCTTGTTCCACTCTTCCCATCGTCAATCAGATAGCTAGTATTTAAAAAATAAAAATAAAAATAATAAAACTTGAGTCAAGACAATGTGAAGGTGATGAACGAACGCACATGCAACTGCAGCTTTAAACTGCAGGGTTGTGTTGCTCGTTTGCGCTTTCTGGTTTGATACGCTGCTTACGAGTTACTCATGATATATTTTAACATAATTCCATCTCACTCCTGTTTTTCTCCCCCCTCTTTTTTCTCTCCTCCTACATTCGTTTACGAACACACAGCGGTACTCTTTTAGGTTCAGCTCAGTAATATATATATATATATATTACCTGTGTACACCCAATTGATTGTATTTGGGTGACGAGGCAGCGCTTCTTAGCGCCCGACTAGGGGAAAAGGGGGCGGATACGATATAGCAGGGAAAAGGTAAAAGAGGGAAAAGTAAGAAATTAGTGGAAAATAAAGGTAAAGGGATAAAAACTTGTACCAAATGGAGTTTCCGCAAGTCACATGTGATGATGTGAATGCTCTCGTTCAAATGTGTTCAATACCGCACGAGACGGCCATCACGTCGCTTAAGCAATGCTCGTCAAGTTTATTTGTGCTTCTCTATCAGCGGTTGTTCAACTGTACAATCATGGGCATCGAGAGCTCTCCTTATACTGTGGAGCAGAAGAAATGGAACGTGAAGTGTGTTCTGAATGAATTGTGTGCCAAATGCGGTATGAATGTTGAAGGGATCGACGCTGAGAAAATTGTCCAACTCAATGAAGAGCACATTAGTCGCCTTATCGCACTTTTCCTTGAAATTGCAAACCGCATGAGTATCCATACCGGCGCCGGGCGCGGTGCGCTGCCTGTTGGCGCAGGTTTAACTGCTCCCACACCATTTCCAGCCGCTGCACTGCGACCCAAGTTGGCTGAAGTTCCACGTGATCCCGCGGAAGATGGGACTTGGTATCCTCCAGCTGCTGCAACACATGTATTACCTACACATTTGATGAGACCCGTCCACGCGGCAGAGGGTCATATGAGAGCTGCCGTTCAGGCATATTTGCATCACAATGAATCCTCTTATCGAGGGCATCACGACTCTGCTCAACTTGGGGATGCAGTGGACAGTCCGCATGAAAAACATAAGGACAACCACGACTCTATGAGAAGTGGCAGAAAGTTTTATGCCGATGTAGTTGAAGCTGAGATGTCCGCGTCCGATGTTGCGAATAGCGGTGACGATGACAAGGCAACTTTGTTAGATGAAGAGGATGATGGTGGAAGCGGCGGGAGTTTTGTAAACACGGAGGAAAATGAGATTCCCACAAGTCAACTCGTAGAGGTGTGGAGCGCTCAAGTCATTCCACCGAAGGGACATATCGGCATGGGAGATTCCCCAGACCTAAGGGAATTACGTGGCCAACTACCCGCTATGGACAAGTGCTTACGGAGAGGAGAACAACGAAGGGTTCGGTTCCGCCACCAACAACGTCAGCAAAGCGCGGCTCAAAAGCAGCGAGGTCATATGGATCCGGTTAGTGATGGTGTCAGTGCTCAAATGTGGCGTGACAGGCGCGCAATAGCTTCAGCCTTCTTGCCCCATGGCCTCAATGTTGATACCATTAAAGGAAACAAATTTTATGAGAAGCAACCGAGGCGGATGATCGACTATGAGCGTAGAAATGAGAAGATTGAAATGCTCCGTTCGGTAAGGTTTATTGATGAATTAGAGAGGGAAGTCGGTCGCAAGATGGTGCAGCAGCATCGAGATACTACAATGAAGCTTCGGGAGGAAGTTAAAGCCGCATTGGAACGGGATCGACAAGAGGTTTTGGAGCGAAGAAGGCTTATTCGTGAAGAGGATCAAAAATACCGCAACGCGTACACCGCAATTCTCACTGCTGCCAGTAATGATTTACGTATGACCAAAGTACTGATGCTAGAGCGAATGCAACATCTTGCTCAGCAACATGCCCTTTCATTACGAGAAAGTCGCCGTATGTGTCAACTTCTTAAGCGGGAGAGTAAAGAGCGGGTGCGTCATGACCTCCTCCGCTACGCAAGTGCCGTGACGGAGTGGCAATCACATTTTGTTATCTAAAGGAATAAATGGAAGTGAATTTGAAAAATGGTGTACTGGTTGGGGGGTGGGGTGGGGTGGAGGCGCAGGCGAAATGAAGAACACCAATACAATAAATAAATAAATGAATAGGTACAGTAGCACAACAAAAGAAAATAACTTAAAATGAATGAAGGAGAGAGAAGGGAGGGGGAAAAAAAGTAACGTGAGGAAAAGGTGGGTCAACAAGAAGGTAGTGAAAAGAGCATGTAGATGCTATGGGCATCAACTGGGGATGAAAGGAGGTAAACTGTGGTTAACAACCCTGTTTGGAGGAAAGGGAATTAATGGTATTCTTAAATTCCACTAAAATTTCCCCTCCCGCTTCGCATTCGCAGTTGCGTGTTCGTTGATACGCATGTGCGCATACTTTTTTTTCTTTTGTTTTTGTTAAATTATACATTTGGTTGCGGTGTGTCAGTGTGGTTTCCACCACGCAGGAAATTGTGACGTTTTTTGTTTTTGCGTGTGTCCGTGAATGCCTGATTACGTTTCAGTTTGGTTGCAGCTTAGTTCCCTACTTACTGGTACTGCGCACATGCGTTTTTTTTCTCATTTTTTCTTCCTTCAACATTGGTTCATTATTTCCACCCTGGTAAATATTTGTTTGTTTTTCTTTTCTTTGTTTATTAACAGTAATTTATTTTTCCTGTTTTAAAGAGAAATTGAGGTGAGAAGAAAAGTGGAGGGAAAAGAAAACAGAAGAATTACTTACATTTTGTTTTATTTATTTTATCTGTGCAGCCATTTTACAGCCATTTCGTAGTAGTTGCAACTGCACACATCTGCGATTGTAAAAGTTTTTTTTTTGTTTTTTCTGTTGAAGTTCCTCTTCCATGATATATTCTTGAAAACCTCCAACCTCGTAGCGTCGCTGCGCATGACATTTCCCTTTTCTTTTTCTTTTCTTTTATGCTGAAGCGGTGTCGTATTCACTGTGTAGACCGTGTTTTACAACGCAATAGTTAATTATAGACACACGCAGGGAAGTTTGCTTCTTTTTTTTACTTTTTTACTTTTTTACTTTTTTACTTTTGTGTGTGTGTGTGTTTGGTTTGTTTGTTTGTTTGCTGCCGCGTTGATGATGAATTGTGTCGTTATTGTTGGGAAGAAGAAGTGAATGAAGTCTGTGGAGCCGCTTTTTTTCTTTCTTTTTTTTTTTACGTATAAGTGTCAATCGACACTTTGAACAAATGTGTATGGGAGAAGGTACGAACCCATGGCTCGAAGGAGTGGGCAGAAGTGAACAATGTGGTGAATGGGCGGCGGGTGTATGAAATGGCTTGTATACATGCATATGTTTTGTTTTATGTTTGTACGTCTTCGTGTTCCTCCCTGTGTTTTGTATATTGGAGGATGCCTTTTGCTTGCCTCTATTTTTTTTCTTCTTTTAAAGATACTGTTCCCCCTCAAAGTCCTGCTGTGTTCATTCTTTTCTTGATTACGCGTATCGACAATGCGTTTTTAAGGAATGTTTTCACGACAAGCGCTTTCTCTCTTCCTTCTCTTTATCTTTGGCCCCTACCCTCGAACGAACTAATGTATAATAATAACATATAACAACCAAAGAGAAGGGAACTCACGGCGTGTATATTTAAAAAAAAATAGCTGCACACTAGGGTAGCTGTGTGCAGTAATAGTTCCTTTAGTGGAGGATTCTACTGGCAGGTGGTGGTGCTACTGTCAGTTTGTAACGGTAAAAGACAGGAATGTCGTACAAATATAGCAGTAGAGAATATTGTTCACCCGTTTGTATGAGATGCGTGAAGTCGAATGGGGTACGAGGAAGTGTTGATACCGTGGGCGGGGATACGGGACGGTGCGAGTGTCACACTTCGATCGGGCATCGACATAAATATTCAGTGGAGCGAAAGAACAATGCGGGTAGACAAACAACCTCCATATTGTCACCTGCACCATGCAGCGCCCGCGGTACTGCAACCGATGCTCCTGCTGATCGCCAAAATGTTGACGGCCAGCGGCGTTCTTCATTTGCAAAACCCTTCCCAAATGACATAGTTTGGATCCCCACCTCTCAACTTCTTCCCCGTTTTCATGGCACTGACACCGGTGGAAGCAATGAAGAGGAGGAGTACTGCCCAGTGACGAAGTGGCCAAAACCGCAAGATATTCCGTTGCCGTCGATGATTCCCCTCCCTTCCAGTGTTCTGCGTTCCCTTCCGCCGGAAAAGTCACAACCGCCATCACAATGGTCTTCCATCCCCGTAAATGAACAAACGATTAAGAAAAAGCGGGGATGTGACGGCCAGGGGTATGAAGTCGCGGAACGGCCCGTAGCACCAAGTGTGAGAGTAGAAGGGCATGTGTGTCCATGTGAAAAGCGCATGTTACATACGTATCCGAGCAACCGCGAAACGGCAGAAACACATGAGGAGGCGGAGCAACAAAAGTGTGATGTAAAAGAATCTGAAGAAGAACCGGCCAATATCAACAACAACAACAACACTCCGGGACAATATATTAATGAGTGCTGTGACTCTGATGAAACTCAAAAGTATGACAGCGTACAGATGTGGTGCCAGTCACTTCGGCAACCGACTCGTCGGTGTGAGCAGCCACCACCGCGTTCAAGAAAATCGAGTGCTTCCCCTACAGCCGAGAGGTTTGCGGCTTGTGGCACCTCTCAGCACAGATGTACGGCAACTCATCCAGACGGTTCTTGCGAGAGGCGACGAGATTCGGAGTTGCGTGGCGGTAGTGGCGCTCGCGAGAATTCTTTACATCCTCCTCGGAAGAGCGTGGATAGCAAGGTTTCGAGGGGAACAAACAACATTCACGCAAGAAAATCTGAAACACGTAAATTGCGTGAGGCTGTGAATGTTAGAACCACGTCTTCTAATTCAGATACGGCTTCGGTGAGAAGTGAGCCGGAGGAGGTTTCCAGAGATAGGGAAGAGAGGTTTCGGGTGCACCTGACAAACATGGATGAGTTGTATCGACATCTACTGAGCAGATACGATGAGTTCCAGAAAGATCATGCGGATTTCTTGGAAAAAAATGGCAGCTCGAGACGGGTTGTGGATGAACAAACTGCACATCCACAGAAACTTTCCATAAAGAAGGACACGGTTGACTTAGTAGATGACATACCCCCATTACCTGAACGCGGGTACTCGGGTAAGTTATATCCGCTTTCTGAAGACTCTCAGAAACTTCAAGAGCAGTTGATTAGCCTGGAGACGCGGTGGAAACAAACTGGAAGACCTAAAAAAGGAGGCGCGGAGGAACGAATGTGGGGTCTGGCTGAAACTGCAGTGAATGCGGAAAGGGACCGGAAGCAAACGCGACCACTGGCACGGCGCACAAAGACTCTCTCCGCCGATCGGAAAATTTCCAGCGGTCGAACATATGTGGTGAAAAAAGCAGAAAGTAAAGAATCAAGGGGTAGAACTCAGAGTGTGAAGCGTGCTCCAACTGATTCTAAAATTGTCGGAACCACAAGGCACATGTCTCCTCGGGGTGGTGCACGGCGCCGTGACGTCTCTCCACAGTTGGTCTACAACTTCCTCGCTGCTCAGAAAGACAAAAATAGTGAGGAAAACGACGGCAACGGTGAGTGTGTAAGCGACAGTAGGGGTAGACACTTGGATTTCACTAGGGAACAAGTTCTCCACCTAGTTCGTGAACGAAAGATGTTATTTAGTCGTGAAGAGAAAAAATGATTTTTGTACCATTATTGTTATTACTGTTATTATTTTTGTTATTGTTGTTGTTGCCATTAGTAGTTATGGCCTATGCAGCACGCTTTTCGTTTTGTTTTGCTCATTGATGGAAAAGATCAAATAAAGAAATGAACACGCGGGTAAGATTAGAGCCGTACTCTCGTTTTGGGGAGGGATCAACCGTATCTGCCAGGAGAATATCACGCAGCAAGAGGTGAAGCAGTACACGGATGGTTGATGTTTTTGTGTTTTACTCTTTTGCTTTGTTTTGCTTGTTAGTGGCCTTTGCATTTTATCAAACTGGTACCCCTCTGCCTATATGCCCAAGCAACGTGCCAGTTTGCGGAGTTTTTCTCTTACCATCATCATCATCACAATTATTATCGTTGAATTGCGTTAGCTCCCTCCTCCATTTTTTTTTTTTAATACTGCTGTTGGTACGTATATCCGCTTCTCATTGTGTTATCTTCTATTCTCCCGAGTGAGGAACAGCCGCACGAAATGAAGCCATGTGTTTCCGCTGCAGCTCCTGCGGATTGGCCGGTTGCCAGCGATGAACAAAAACCATCGCGACCGGAGACAGCAATGGAGCACGACGAGGAAACGCGGGGGTGTTCGTCTTCTTCTGTGAGACTTCAGGGCTATGGGGTGAGCGGTGCGGGATCCTTAATGGACTCCATGAGGCAGCGGGAGATGAGTGGCTCGGCTTTTTTTATGTTTTCCCTAGATGGTGTAAACACCGATGACCCACTCGCAGGCAATGTGTCTCCCCTTGCGGCGTTGTGTCCTGCAGGGCAATACTCGAAAGAGTCTCAACACTGGTTTTGGAAGGTGCTGTCTAACACGTCATCATGGGGCATGACTGCTTGCGGTAGCGTGTCGTACTCATCGTGGGCCGACCCCAAATCCGTGCGATGTATTGAAGGTCAACTTCGTTTAGGGGCATTTTTAGGTATACACGCAGTTGTTGTACCCCTTCCTGATTTCGATGAGGAAGATCCCCAGTGCTCTGAGAAACTTAAAGCGGCTGCGCTTGTAATCTCCAAGCATTTGCAGCACTCACAAACAACAAACGTTTGGGTACGCTGCGACGCTTCACGCCAAGCTGATCGTGTGGCTTTTTCGCGCCTTCGTACATTTGTTCTTTGGGGTGGGGAAAATCCACCCACCGCTGAAGAAGCACCGCACCGAGTCGTTCGTCCGGCTCCTTACAGGATTGTAGCGTTTCTGAACTTTTCCGAAACGTCTGGTGCGATACCATCAGAGTGGCTTGGGGAGTCCGTTGCCGCGTTTGAACTTCCCAACGCTGAAAAGCTAAGGCGTGCGTTAAGCGCATCCGATTGCGGACGGCATATGAAACTTCCAAGTGACTTGATGCCACTGAAGGATTCTTACTGGGGCACTGCCCAACCGATGCTCGTTTCCCTAGCCACGTTCGTTGTTGAGCTGTTGCGCCGACGAGCAGCTCCAGTTTTTGCGATGGAGGAATTTGTTGATTCGTATCAATTGTTGAATACCTTGTACGAGATGCACGTAGCAGACGGGGGAAGAGATAAGTTTTTCGACTACGAAGATGTCTTGCAACTTCCACTACAGCCTCTTGGACATATGCTTGCTAGTGGGGTGTATGAAGTGTTCGAACAAGATCGCACAAAATATCAACAGTACCACACTGCCATGAGCAAATATTTTAATGAGTGGTTGAACCACAGCGAGAGCCGCAGTCACGAGAAGATGTGGTTGCAAGGACCTAATCCCCGAGACGGTTGTGGTTGCAGCGCAATGGGAAGTGTGTATGTTGTGTTGCTTGGTGCTGGTCGGGGTCCATTGATCAGCGAGTGCTTGTGCGCTGCAACAGGTGTTGGGGTTCGCGTTCATTTATTTGTCGTAGAGAAAAATCCCGAGGCATTGGAACTCGTGCGGCTGCGCGTGCGTGCTGATCCGCAGTGGCATGACTGGATGAATTACTCTGGCCACGTAGTCGAAACAATTTATGCAGATGGCCGTAGTGTGTGGTCTGGAGAGGCTCCCGGAAGTGATGATCGGTTGCCGCCATACTGGGGTCTTTGTGATCTCGTTGTGTCCGAGTTACTTGGAAGTTTCGGCGACAATGAATTGAGTCCTGAGTGCCTTGATGATTTTTACTGCAATCTGTTGAGTTACCAAGAGTCGTCTGGGATCCCGTGTAATCCCTATCTGACGTCAATTCCACAGCAGTACACGGCATGGGTTGCCCCACTGCATTCGGCGCGCATGGAGGAGTCGGTTGCAACTGCTGCTTTTGGAGGCCTCACAACTCCGCCAGCGGATTGCCACGACCGTCACGCCGCGTTGTACCACTCTATGTTTGTCAGCAACGTTTGCCGTGCGGTTGGATTGTGCCTCCCTCAACCTTGCTGGACGTTCCACCACTTCGCAACTAAAGTTCAATCGAAGGAACGAGAGGCAACACTTAACTTTACGTTGTCGGGAGATGGAAGGTTCAGTGGATTTATTTGCTACTTCTCCGCTGTGCTCTTTACTCCCGGAGACACGGGGAATGTTGAAGACAGCATCGCATTACTTTGCGCATCCGCTGGGTCGCTCTCCACCGTCCAGTACGGGCGCACTACTGGTTTATTTAGTTGGTTTCCTGCTTTTCTTCCTGTGGAGCCTCGTGATGTGGTGGAGGTGAAATGTGGAGATGAGCTGAGCATCCATCTGAAACGTTGTGTGGACGTTAAGAAAGGACGTGTATGGTACGAGTATGAAGCCTCAATTCTTGTGAAGGGACATCCAGATGGAAAATTTATGAAGCGGTTGACAAAGACGATGAATGCTGGCGGATGGGCGGGCCACATTTCTCTGCTGACGTGAGTAATGCACTCGCTATAACGTTTATTTTTGACTGTGACGCTTTTTTTTCCTTTTTGTGACAGACCAGTTGTTAATTCATTTCATCTCTCGTGCACGCTTCGTTTTGCCGCTGTCTGTGTATGGTCAGCTTTACGTGCAGTTCAATGATCCCACTGTCACCGTTTTGTCTTTTGTACGCCTCGTTCATTGTTAGAACGAAGCATATACATGTGCACACATACAAACTTTTGTTTATGGATGAAGGAGTCTTATTGGCGATGTAGTGATCGCGTGCGGAACTCTTTCTTTTTTACTTCGTATAAAATGTCGTGTTCTGTCGTCTGTACCCTTTGCTAGTTCAGCATCGGTAGAAGGTTGTAGGAGCACAAAACTGGAAAAAAAGAGCAAAAGTAAGAATACAACCAATAAGAAGAAGCTGTTGGACACTTGCACGCAACGAGACCCCACACACACAAAAAAAAAATTTCCCTTTATTACTTTGCTGTAGGGTTTACACCAAGGAAGCAGCACCGCCTGGAGGTTTGCACTATTTAGGTGTCCGCGATAAGACATTCACAGATAACATATATAAAGGGAAAGAAACGTGATTGAAGTCACTACTTAGAATATAAATATGCCCCGTTATTACACCCCACATGAGGTGCGTGCGCACTGCTTCGAGGATGATGCATACGTTTCCATCAATGGGAAAGTTCTAGATATAACTCCTCTCATACAAATGTATCAGGGCACTCGGTACGCCAGTTTGCTGCAGCCGCTTATTCTTGCGGCAGGAACCGATATGACACACCTTCTCGATAAGAAAACAATGGATTTCAAAACATGCATCGATCCAGAGACGGGATTCCGCACGTATGCGCAACCTTTCGGCCGCTTCGCCCACACCCCGACAGTTCTCCCCGACAGTAGCATTGACCTCAGTTATGAGGTGCCATGGTGGCAAGACGAGCGCTACGTTATTGGACAACTCACACGCAAGACCCGAAAAATTCGCATCGTTAATACTCTCAATGGTCACGAACACACACTCGAGGTTTGTTCGGAGGAAACGCTTCGAGAAATAGTGATGACGAGGTACTTGAGCCACAACGCCCACGCGCTAAGCTACACGTGGCGCCGGCTTGACAGTGAACCCCGAGATCTTGATATGGACAAAACGCTAGACGAGAACGGTGTGCTGGACGAGTCGGAGGAATTCGAGTCATTGGGATTAAATGCAGATTATTACATTCCCGCGCTTCATTTGTATTACGATGATGATCTCACGGAGGCGTAATTTGTCTAGAGCGTGGTGCGCCAAAACATTCAAGAAGAGAACGAAGTGTGGGAGAGGGAAGGGACAACGGCAGAGTTTGTTGGAGACGCCCTCGTGTGGACGTGAGGGAGGATAGAGGGAGTTTGGGTTTTTGTGTATGTGACCAAACTGACCGTTTTTTTTTTGTTCTTGCCGCGTTTCTTCCCCGGGGGTTTGCTCCTTCATCCGTTTGTGTCCCTCTTTTCATAACTTCGTCCATGTAAAGAACGAGTTACTGCGTGTGTTTGTTTACATATTTGCCGCACTTGTAGGCAAATCACCACTCATACGGGAGGGAGAGGGAGTAGGTCGGTGAGTGTCGCTCCCCAAAGCTATTCTTCCCTGATCCCTCCTTTATCTCACTTGTATTTCTTGTTGTTGTGTTGTTGTTTTTTTTTTGCGTTCACTTCCAGTGGCTCTCCTTAAAGATACACACACTCACGGGCTAAAAACGCTGATTCCACTTATCGTCTTTATTTACCGTTCTCTACTCGGCACTTACCATGTTCATAGCAAGATTAAACTGTGGTAGGGGCAAGTCTTTGTTTTCCGGACACACCACATCTGTCAAGTATTAATTTTGTAGCATTGATCTTATTATCGAGAGAGGCTGAAACGGGTATTTGGGTTTGATTACATTTACTAAAATCATTTGTTGCAACTGGTGGTGATGCTCCGAGTCTCGTGCCGTTTTTTTGGTGCCCTTCAGGAAATCTTTTCTCGGGGTCAAGGGGTTTGGAATTTGGATTTTGGTAACTCGCCGACGACGGAGGATCTCATCTTCAACTCGGCCCCCAAGACCTCGACACCCCCTTTTCACGTCCTCGACCTTGAAGGTAATATCGTTAACAAAATAAACGAACCAGTGGTGCCGAAGGAAACATTAGTGAAGATAATGGAAACGATGATACGGTCAAATACTATCGACAACATTCTTTTGGAGGCGCAGCGACAGGGTCGAATTTCATTTTACCTTACCGCATTGGGTGAGGAGGCCACCGTCGTTGGTACGGCTGCAGGATTAGAGATACGGGATGAGGCCTTCCTGCAGTATCGTGAGGCTGGGTTCCTCCTGTACCGTGGTTATAAAATCCCACAGTTGGTTGCGCAATGCATGGGGAATGTGGAAGACGTGCTGAAAGGGAGGCAGATGCCCATACATTATGGATCGCGGGAGTTAAATGTGCATATGGTAAGTTCGCCACTCGCAACACAGATTCCACATGCGGCAGGTGCGGGTTATGCTTTTCGGCTTGAGAATGAGGAATTGTCCGATGAAAGCAAGTCACGAGTAGCCGTAGTGATTTTCGGTGAAGGAGCAGCGAGTGAGGGAGATTTCCATGGGGGAGTTAACTTTGCCGCTGCTACGGGATCTAACACTCTCTTCGTTGTACGGAATAATGGCTATGCTATTTCGACTCCTACGCGTGTACAGTACAAAGGTGATGGAGTGCTAGCGCGTGGTATCGGCTATGGTATTCCATCTGCTCGAGTGGATGGGCAGGACGTGCTCGCAATATTGCAAGCCGTCCAGCAAGCACGACAAATCATACGTACTACCAACCAGCCTGTTCTAATCGAAGCTCTTTGCTATCGTTTACAACACCACTCCTCTTCTGATGATAGTGGTATGTACCGTTCAAGTGATGAAATTGAAAACTTCTTAGCGCTCTCCCCACTTGATCGATTTGAAAAATTCCTTGTGAAACAGGACTTATGGACAGCTGAGCATACGGGGGCGCTGGCGAAACAGGTTCGTGAGGAACTGTTGCAGGAGTTACGTCGACAAGAATTGTTACCTCATTGGCCGGCAGATGTTATGCATGATGATGTCTACAAGGTAAAGACACCAGACTTGGTTAAAGCACAAAAGGAATTGCAAGCTCACTACGAACGAAACAGGGGATTCTACGGCAAGTGACACGAAAAAGGGGGATGGTGTCGGAAGGGTAGTCTCACATTGTTGTTGACGTATGCACCACTCTGCCGTTCCTGCATCGTCGATTTTATCGTCTTGAAAGAACGTGTGTTCTCAAACTTACACCTGAAGTGTTTTTTCCATCAATTTTAGTGAACTCATCTGATCCTCCACTTCCTTTTTTTGTCAAAAAAATTTTTTTAACACTTTTGAGCGCAATACAACTAACGAGCACTCCTAGTAATGCTGTTCCTTCATAACCTCCTTTGCTTCTTTCTCTCATCGCATCTTTTGTTCGGCCCCTTGAAGTGGCAGTAGCGCCAGCGGTCATTAGGTTTCCTACGGTGTTTGTCCACAGTTCCACATATTATTAACCACAAGAGTACCAAATCACTGTTAGTAGTTAAATTTGTAGCAACGGGTGGTTGCAGCATCACTCGTTATTCTTCTCACATGCGTAATGTCGTATCGATTTAAGGGTCGCTTGAACCCTACCATATTGCGTAAACTACCCCGCAATTTGGTAGTGTTTGATGGACACTGTTTGATGTGTCAGGCACGTGTGCAATATGTACTGGAACGTAACTTCTCGTATTTTAGCCTCCTTAATCTTACCCTGACGTGGACAAGGTTAAGCTGAGGGAGAATAAAGTGCTCTTTTGTAGCTTTGACTCAATTGAATGGCGGGAGCTGCGCCGGCATTTTCCCGATGTTACAAAAGACGTAGAGGGTATTATACTATTCGAGAAGGTACCGTCACGCACTGCCGACTTCCTGAGTAGGGTACGGCGAATGAAAAAGCGATCCAAGTCCTTATCCAAGTCAAACGAAGCGCTAAGCTTTCCGGTTGCGTCGTCATCGCACTGGCGGAGCTTTACCGATGTGGAAGATGAACTTGACATACTTATTTCAACTAAGCACACTGCTGTGTGTCGTGTGGGTATGAAATTGGATAGGTGGTTGCCAAGTGTAGTTGCCCGGTGCATGTTATACGCCATGCCGCGGTGGATTGGGGACCGTTGGTATGATCGCGTGTTGAGGCGGCGGACATTATGGGGGACATCTGAAGAAGATGCAGTTCGGTACCCCGCCCGTGTGCTCGGTTTGAAGGAGCGAACATGGCGGCTGAGGGACATGTGAGGCAATTCGCATTTTGTTGCCACTACTTCGGGTTCCCCGCCATTCTACACTTTTTTTTTGTTTTGGGCGAATTAGCAAACCTTTTTTTTTTGACATTTCCCCTCATTGACGAGACCCATGTTTTCCGTGTTTGCTCGTTAGCATGTTCTTGTGCATATTTCTAATTACAGTAACCACAAATTCCCAGTTATGTGTACTTCGCATCCAACTGCCGCTGTTAGTGTTCACTACGCTACATATATATATATATATATTTCTATGAAGATTTTATTTAGTGTGACGTGTCATTCGTAGGGTCTGCTTTTTGTGCATGTTCTCATAGTTTTAATGCGTCGTTCATTAGTATTTCCTCCCTGTCATTTGCAGGAGGCCCGTTTGTTGCAGTCGCAACAACTTTTTGGTTGGTACCACCAGACACGCCACTTCACCTCTTTAGTTGACCGTTTGAGTACAGGCGTTGCGAGAAAGTTATCATCGTTAACGGAAACGCACATGATGCCGCTAAGCGAGAAACATATCACAGAGCCGCGACGCCCCTACCCAAAGCGTCCTTCAATGCAGGAGAATTTGGCCGAGCGCTTGGCTGAGCAACGGCGGTGGCGGAGCCGTGTGGTGCCGCAGCAAATTATACTCTCTAAAGACAAACTTTACATTGAGTTTGTGTGGAGTGCCGCCACCCTCAGCGCCGCTGCCGCGCGGGAGATGAGGCAGCAACAAAATAACGAGGAGAAAAGCGGGGATGGTTGCACACAAAAAAGAAAGGGAATATCCTGCGGTAGCTTTGCTAATGATGGTATCATTAAGAGTGAGAAGCTTATGTCCCACCGCACACGCTTCCTTGCGGAGTTCTTGCGCGCTTACTCCCCCAGCACCGATGTGATTGGTGCTGATGCCCTCATTTACGGTCGTCGCGGCATCACCATAACGGATGTTATTCCAGTTGGAAACTACGCTTTGCGCATCGTGTTTTCCGACGGGCATTCAGGCGGTATTTACCCCTACGAATACCTGTTTCATTTAGGTCAATGCAAATACACGAAAATGCGGGAGTATATAAGACGACTGCGAGAGAAACGCAAGTCGAGAGATCCGCCGAAGCGGGTCCCGTCAAAGTACGTTCCGCGCGGTCGGAATGCCGCAGAGGGCACACCGAAACGTGACAAAACTGATGACTGTGGCCATCGCGTTGCTGCAAAATAGTACCCAAAGTAATTTAACAGCGTAAAGAAAGCTGGTGTGTGTGTGTGGGGGGGGGGGGTATTGGCCTCCGCTATTTTTTTTTTTTGCTTACTGATTATGAACAGGTCCTTGTGTAACCGCTCGAGCTGTCAATTTGGTTATGGATATATTGGATAGGAGAGTGTGCCACTGCTTACAAGTTAGTTACTACTACCGTCACATTATTGTTTCATTTTACGTATAGTTGCTTACGTAATCTCTTTGTCCCCCTCCAGTCAATTCATTCTCCTTTCCGCACAGTTAGTGCCTCCATTTTCATTTACTTCTGTGGGTTTGTCCTTTCTTTGGGTTTGCTAACTAGTGTTTAATGTTTGTCGCCTTCCTTGCTACTTTCCTTTTATAGGCGTGGACTTAATAAGGGTGCTACGGCGCCCCTTCATATTTGCAACAGTAGAAAGGCAATGACACGCACATCACGGAGTACCCATGAGGCGGTTTGGTACTTTACGTACATTATGGTACAGCGCGGTGGTATCGTAGTTTTGACAATGGGCCTATCTCTTGTAGTTTTCTGCAGTGTGACAACTGTGCGCTCAGTGATACCAATGCTGGTGGAACCAGGGACTTTAGGCTTCATGATTTTGTACGGCCTATGCTGTATACTATCATTCGGTATTTTGTTTAATTACGTTGCTGTCGCTTGCCTCTGTGGACCAAATATAGACCCGAAGGAAACGAAAAGATTGACAGAGCAGGCCGAGGCACTGCCCCCTCAGGAAAGATGCCGACTGTTGGATGCGCCGAGGCGCTTTTGTCACATATGCGAGCGTCTAAAAGCACCGCGTGAGTACCACTGCCGGATATGTGGTCGTTGCATTGCAAGGAGGGACCACCACTGCCCATGGATAAACAATTGTGTTCAAGCGGAAAACAACCGTTACTTTTTAATGATGGTGTTGTACTTGTTGCTTTCAACAGGTTTTGTGTCATCTATGTTATGTGCAATATACACACATTCCGTGTGGCACGGCTCCACTGTAGCAGCTCGTGATGTCAAACGGTCAACATCGCATCAGTTCTGCAAAAGTGGAGTTTACTCTTCTCCGATATTGTTGCTTTTTGGCGTTTGCACCATTACGTTCTTCATACTTCTCTTCCTATTTGGAGCGGCCACACTTGCGGCGCTACGGAACGAAACAGCTGTGGAATCATTCATTGTGGCACAAAAACAAAGTGCCTTTCAAGGGAGTTTGGTTCCCTTTCGCAATCCATATGACCTTGGCCGACAACGTAACTTACTTGCATTATTCGAAACGAAGGGAGATCCATTGATTACACATTTAAGGAGAGGAGGCCGCATATCTAACATTTGGATTGGTGTGTGGCTTCTGCTTCCCACATTACGTCCCTCTGCATTTGACGGCATGCATTATGTTGTCTTTGATGACGTGGTGCATGCCGTTTAATCGCTTAGCTTGTTATATATATATATATATATATATATATATTAACCCTGCGAGAGTGTGTTGCGTGGTTATCGCAGTGCAGAGGCGGATTTTTTCAAAAAATGTCTCATTTTCGTTTGTGGCACTTCTTCCAAACCGGTGGTGAATTCCACTTATAAAAATCACAATTTTTCACCTCCCCTTTGTGTGTTATCGACCTTCTTTCTCCTTTTCTCTTTAGTGGTAAGCTGCAGACGCCACTGGCGCATTTGACGAAGCGGAAAGATGCTACCGTGGCTATTATTTATCAACGCCATAACATTTGCTGCACTTTTACTTGCAGTTGCGGTTCCTCCGCTCTACTTTCAGTTCGGAAATGCCAACGATACCCCGACGGACAGTTATCCTGCAGGTAATAGCTTTCCAGGACGTAACGCAGAGGGTGAAATCGTGTGGCAGAGACTTTATATACTGTTTGCTGTACCACTGTGCGGGTGCCTGAACGGTTTATTTTTGTACTTTACTTATTATCGTCATATGAGACATATGCAGTTCAGAGTCGAACTCTGCTGCACAGAACAGAGAAACTTGAAAACGGCACTCTTCGTTTTTCTACATAAAAAGAAAAAGCCATCCGGTATGTTTAGCGAGAGTGAAGAAGAGGGTAATTTTTCGGCGGATCTCGAAGGTAATTGGCGACTGCCGGGCGACAGTTTCATTAGAGGATCGTTCTCTTTCCAACCGAAAGAAGGCAAGGCGCCGCCTATACGTACGGAAGGACTATCACATCGTGCTTACTCCACCACGCCGTGGCTTCCGGAACTGCGAGAACTACAAGATATAATTGCAAGCGTGTTTATTCAACGCGCTGACAAATTGCGGGACGAGGTTATGGAACTCCTTCATGAGACAGTTTTGATGCATATTGAAAGAGACAAGGGATTGACTGAGAGGAGTATACAAAAGTCTATTCTTTTATTGCTGCAACAGAAGGAGGAACTGAGTGTTCCAGTTATGACGAAGTGCTTGAAACAGATAGAAATAGAAGGATTTAGTAAAGTCGTGTCATGATTGAGGGTTTTGCATCCCCCCTTTCCGTCACCGTATGTTTCGTGTACCTCAGTGTCCCACATATGATAGGAAATGTTTCCGTATTTATTCATCACAAACACTCACTTTTTTAATCCGAAGGGGCAAGTTTTCGGAGTCGGCTGCTCAAAAAGAGTAAAGCACTTGACATTCTGCGGGTCCGTTTAAGTATGTGTGAGTGAATGTGTTGAGTGTATCTTTGTTTGTTTGCATTAAAATGGAAATGACACAAAGGTGTCACCGCCGTGATCACAGAAAATGTCATTGCATCAAATGCTGCGAGTGTAACGACAGATGGTGGTAATGGGTTACCAATAGTCGTGATTGGGGAGAGGATTCGTACGGTAGCAGTTAACTATTTTTTTCTTTTTTCATCTTTCCTATGTATCTCCCCCGTTTACTTATTTATTTTTTTACCATCTCGGTGGGGGCATGATCTTCCAACGTGAAATATTCGAGAGACGCCAATAAAACGTGGTACCAATCTTTGTGTTTTTATGTGACGCATACCTCTACTGCATATATTGATGTCCGTGGCGACGCAGCCTCAATGCCTACGTGAATACGATATCCGCCGCTCATATCATCCCTGCAATTTTTTTTTCTTAATGCGCAGTGCTTATTGTAGGAAGCCCTCAAGTGGCTTTATGGCTCATTCAAATGTTGTAGTGGCTTTACTTTCGCTTGTGGCGCTGCATTTCGTGCCCTACTACATCCAGGGCACTGTTAGTGCCGACAGTGGATCTAATACCACTGTGGGATTCCGTTGTATGAGGCCTTTTGCTTCGCTCCCACGCTTTTCTTCAACTTCCATGGACGCAGCGGAAAATTGTAAGTTTAAACGATATAACGTACTCAATGCTTCCGCTGTTGTGAAATGTGAGTCCACTGGAAACGCTACGGGGAAGGCTGAACCAACTGCTGTCACTTCGACTTGCAGTGTGACGATTCATGCCGCATTCCGTACGATGGGTGGCGGTAAAGATGACAATGCAGACGCGGCGGACGTATACAGGTATTCTCTGCAGCTTCGTGCAATTAATAACAGTGTGGTGCACTACAAGGGCTTCGACCAGAATGGTTATGGCTTGTGCTGCAGTTTCATTGAAGGGGCGAAATGCACGTGGGAGGAACGGGAGACCTCTGGAGTACAGGAGGCTAAACAAGAAGTTAATGCCACGACCTCACAGGCACCCACAGTTAAGGAACCTGCGGTTGTGTCATGCCCACTTCATCATGGGGAAGAGGAGCATATCGCCTTTCGCGGTAGCACCGTCAAGCCGCTTCACCGTCTTGTAGTGGGAAATTGGGAGGCACGGCTGGAGTTTTGGCGGGGTGGGCCCTCCAACCGCGAGGTACTCGGCCGTTTGTTAGTGCCATTTCGGCTGACGGATGAGAATATTGCGCAGGGAAACAATAACACGATTACGGAGCGGTCCGGCCATACAACTGCTGTTGTTGTTGTTGCTGAGCAGGACCAACTGACGGGAAGCCGTGGGGACCTTTGATGTGGTTTCGCACGATTCCGTGATTGCTGTGAAGATCGAAAATGGCACTGTGTATACTTGACGAAGCATGAGAGCACCACTAGAAGATGTTGGCAGATAACATTGACTGCCGTCATCTCTGGTGAAGAGGGGCTTAATGGGAATGATGGATGTTGCTGTGTGTAACATATGCACAGCGCGCGTGTGACTTCTGGTTTTTTTTCGGTGTTACTTATCTTTGATTGCGGCTTTTCCTTTTTAAAAAAGAATACTTTCGATACGCTGTTCGTGTGTTGGTTGCGAACCACAGACTTTCTTGTTCTCTTTTTTCTTTACTAAACTCCAATAGCTATTCTTTCATTCCGTAAGAGACCTCAGCTGCAATTCACACACTGGGGGAAAAGGGGACCTTTGAGGTGGGAGATTGTGCGACTTCCACGTTACCCTTTCGTAAGAAATTGATAGATCCCTCCAGACGCGCCCCTTACCTGTAGAAATCATACACAAACCATATACGCACGCTCCGCCATTGTCTTCTAAAGAGGAGGAGAATAAACAGTTTTGACAGTTTTTCTTTCACAAGTGCTCAGTGAGGTGTTTAAGAGCTGTCATTTCTGATACTAAGTAACAGTACTGTGCTGAAGGGAAAGAATACTTGGTTGCTGCAACTAAGAAGGGTGGTTGTTACCATTGACGTACACGGGAGAAGAGAGACTGTGACGTGGAACGGTACCTGAATTTCCCGGTTTGGCGACTCGTGGAGTTTCTCTGTAAGCTATTGTCGCGATACTATACCTCGTTTTTTTCTTAGGTCCAGCAGGTGCTTCAGCAGTTCGACTATCCAGCTGAGCAATGCCAAAGAAGAGTGAACCGGTCGCACCCGTCACCTCTGCGCGTTCCAGCTCACCCACTTGCAGGCCCCCTGTTCATCCAAGTTCTTTGGGGGAATGGGTAAATGATTCCGTTAATCAGGAGAATGTAAAGGGTGAGGCTGCCAACAGGTTTCATCCAGAGAGCATGCGGGGCGTAGACTCGCTTTTCTACCGACCACCTGTTCAACAGATGAAGACCCCGCCACGTGGAGGTCCTCTTGGGGAGGTAAATGCGGACCCACTCGGTGAACTTGAGGCAATACTCACGTATGTGGAGCACGTTACCGTTTCTCTCACACGGCGCGAGCGCGTCTCTCCACCACCGGAATCCTTGCGCACGCTGCATGGCTCACTTGTCACGTTCCGTCGCGCGGTAAACACGTCGGACCGTGAGAGCACAACAAGGCGGGCACTCGCTGCGGAGCTTCACGACCAAGCGGCCACTTTACTTGCGTGGATTGCAAGACTGGAGTACGTATCGATTTCACAAAGCATTTCCTTAAGGGAGCTGGAGAAGGAGGTTGGTGCATCGGCAGCAAACATCGATGCTGTACTCGATGCCATAGAGGTGCGTTACCGCAATCACGACGTGGCGGATGTACAAGAGTTCTTCATGGGGAGCAGGGAGACTTTGAAAAGCTGCCGCAGCGCCGTCAGTGATCTAGTAGGAGGCGCACGTAAGGTGCTCGTGCTGCGTCGTGCTGTGGCCTCACGAGAAGCAGTGCGTGTTAAGGAGCTGTTTGGTGAGTATTGGGGAAACAAGGGCGGGGGAGGGACAGTGCGGATTGTATGCCCGTTTGTTGATTGGGTGGAGAAGAGTTGGTTTCCTGCGATGGAAAAGTGGGAGGCGATCGTTTCGGGGGCAAAAAAGGAGGCGGAGTTGGGTGACGTTAAGGGCGCGTTCGCTCGCGCGCAGCGGCTGGCGTTGACGGAAAGCAGTATGATAGGTAAGATCATTCAACCCGGTGAGACGTTATCTGAACTCCTGCACCAGTACCTGGAGGAGCCCCTTGCAGCGGTGGAGCAATCCCTAAAACGGAGGAAGAGCCGTATGGAGGCGTTGCGGGTGGCCATGACAACCAAGGATGGGAAGAGGTTGGCGGAATGTCTCTGTGCTGTCGAGGAGTTGCGCGCTGGAAAAGAACTGTCAGCCGAAGACACTGAACTAGCGGAGAAGGCAAGGAAGCAGATTGTACATCTACAGCAGGTAGGGAATATAACGATGGCTTTGCGCTTGGCTGTTCAGGCGGGCGAAACGGTAACTCTCTTTCGTACAATTCATCAGGCGAATGAGCTTTTGTTGCAACTTGGCATTGTGGGTAACCCCGAGGCCGGTGAAGAGACGGTTCAGCGCTGTAATACCTTGCTTAGGGAAATGCAGAATCTTCCCTCTGGAGTGTCACTCACAGACTTCGTTGTGAAGCGTGTGAACCCTATGAAAATGAACCTTGCGCACGTGCCCTCGCACGTTTGGACGTCGGAAACAACGGCAGCGTACCAAGCGGCCTGGCAGCGGCTTGCTACCCGGGCGATGCAAGGTCTTTGTCGCTTCCAACACGAAAGTGATCCTGAATCTGATAGCGGTACTGCCCATGGTCTACACACAAGGAGCAATAGTGGGTTGAGTTGCGGGTCGCACAGCGTCAGGGGAGGCGGAAATGCGATCGCGGCGTTCACACGTACGCGGACTCAACAAACTGAGGTGGGAAATCCACAAAATGAATGGTCACATGTACAATTTGGTTCATGGGTCGAACCCGCAGCAAGCGAACGAGCACTAGCAGGAAGGGCGCGTTCCTCTGATGTGGATGGATTTAAGCTCAAGATCCACTTCGAGGCGCAGTTGCGCGTGCTGCGAATCCAAGGAACTGAAACGTGCACCTTTGATGAAGTGTATAAGAGGGTGCACGACTTGTGCACACAGCAGACGGCGCTGCATCATCGACCAGCGGGGCAGAAACTCCGGTTACGATATGAAGATGCTGAAGGAGACTGTATATCCCTGCTTACGCAGGAAGACTGGAACGTATTTATTAGTGAACAAGCACCTAGCGGACTGCGTGGTGCAAAACTAGAGATCTACTGTGACTTCCCGCCGGTACCCTCCCAAAGTACACTCGATCGTACGCCGCTTTCAACTACTTCAAAGGACGGAGGAAGCAGCCCAACCGTTAAGAATACCCCTCAGACCACCACATCTGCGCGGTTAGCGACGGGCGGTACACAGATGAAACCGCTATTAGAGTCGGACCAAGCTAAGGGTGCCAAACCATCACGGTGTCAGAGTGCCGGCATTGCTCACCGTAGGGGAAATGGTGTTTCTAGATTAGTATCGAACAGACGAGTTTCCCATGACGATTTCCATGTTCCGAAGCAGACTCAAAAAACGCCTGCAGGCATGGGAACTTCTGCAGATGGTGGAAAGGATGCGCTTGAGATTGGGGTCCCAAGAGACTTCGACCCAGCAGTCCACGAGAGGGAAGTGCCAAAAAGGATTGGCGCGGCACCTTCAGTGTCGTATACGCAACCTCGCGCGTTTCCTGTGAAGCAAACAACCTCCTCTGGTAACGCTATGCGTGTCTCACCTAAGGTTGGGAGGCCGTTGGGAACTGCAGCTGAAGCGAAGAAGTTACGAACTCCACCAAAGTTAGTTGGAGGTGACGTGAAAAATGCAGTGCGTGGAGCTGGACTTGCGGGGAACCTGGCGGTAGAGGAACCGGTTGAGGCCATTGAAGCTAAGAAGTGGAAGGATGATGAGACGGGGATGGAGTCGGATGTTGTTACCTCAACTATAAGCCAAGCACGAACCCCCATTTCGCAAAGGAAAGCTCCTTCCAGGGCGGTGTCTGCCATGAAGCAAACTGTCCCTAGAAGCGCAGTAACTGGGCACCATGTCAATTCCCGCGTCAGAAACGCACCCGTGGGTGGCATACCGTGCGATGCAGCAGTGGTGGAAGAGAAGCGTGAGTGGAGTGTATACCATTTTAGACCTAGTGAAATTCACCCCGTGGCGAACGATCGGGAGGAAACACCGCCGTCAGTGGGAAGTCGTGTAAAAGGTGCTCTCGTTACAGAGCGTTTAAGCGGTTCTAGTTCCACCTCCATCCCGAATTCGACAACAACCTTTAATGGTGGTGCCAAGAAGGCGGAAGCTCTGATTAGGTATAGACAACTACGCGAAGAAAAGCAAAGAGCTCTTAAGGCTGCTGTTCAGAAACGAATTAGTAAGTAGAGTACTTGAATGCCTTATATCGTGCTTGTACTATTTCTGATCCCCTCTGTAGCATTCACTATCATCACGTTGCAAGGTACATGTTACCCGTATGTTTGTACGAGTAATATATGTGCATTCAGATACAACCGTTGCGGATGTACCAATTGTCGACGAAAGATTTCGTTAGTAATTCTATACCATTTTTTTCCTTTTTTTTTTCGGAGTGGTGTTGGTCATGCTGTCTCTTTTTCCGTTTGTGTGTGTTGTGTATGCCTTAAAACAAGGTGTGGTGGTTTTTGTGTAAGCAGAGTGCTTTAACGCTCTCGCGTTTTCTTGTACGCGCCACTTCGGTATTTTCGTTTTGTTTGCCTTTGTTTGTTTTCCCTCTTCTCTTTTTCACTTTTTTTGTTTCAGCTATAAAAATAATTTTTTTTTTTCAATATTCCCTCACCGTTTATTGATATATGGTAGCTTCTACAATGCTTTGAAGGTTGTGAAGGGGGTTAACTAGGGGCTGCTTAAGGTTGTACGCGGAGTGATTTAAAAAAGATAATAAATTGTGAAAAGGGGGACGCGGTTGTGCGTGTCACCCCGATTTAAAGATTTCACATACATACCACCACTTAAGGAGTGAGTACATCAGGGAAAAGGGACTCAAGCGAATTGCGGGTAAGGTGCCTCTCACGTGACGTTGTTAGATGCTGCTGGTGTCGCTACTGTTAGGATATCTACACGACCTCTCGCTATTGTTCAATTTGGTTATTTTACTTCGTTTTCTTTTGTCCGAGTTGTTGGGATTCGTTGCATTCTTCTTAACAGTGGATATTCTGTTGTATTTTTTAACTTTCCTGACGTTTTCATTAGTTTCGCTGCTTTCCTTTAAAATTTTTTTGTGCACCTGGAACGGCTAGTTTGCTCATATACATTTTTGTGACTGTAGCTGTGTTTGTCTGAAGTTCTAGCTGACACTCAACGGGGATTTTTATTGATATTGTAGAGAGAATTCATGTCGTCCACGCCCGAGGTTGCGGATGCGCTCTTCCACGTGCGAAAAACGGGATTCGTAGATGAAACCATGACGCAGGTGCTTGAGCAGCTTTTTGACTGCCCGCAGCATGGAAGGGTGTTGGAGACCTATATGAGGGGAAGGCACGAGGACATCTGCATGGTGCTGATCAAAACGCTTGCAACTACGCATAATAAAAGCACTCTTGGTGTTCTGTTGCGGTTGTTTGCGGATCTCGCTCGATCGTCAACCGTAATGGGAAAGACGCTGGGACTGTGTTCATCAGTGCTGGTAGACCAGGAAGACCCCGTTCAGATGTTCCTTTACCTCGCCACCACACACAGTCGCGACCGAATGATTTCAGACCCCACCTTGTATTTAGCTGCGACGACGTTGCGGTATGCCGATCCGAAGCTTAATGAGGAGTCGTTGGAGCGTTTCTTTGCTATTGTGAACGAGTCCCTTTCGGTTAACCCGTTACAGGTTGAAGCGGTTAGCTTTGCAGTTCATAACTGCGCGATTATGGCCCACGCGAAAGCTCTACGCCACTACTTCTTTGACAACAAACTGGTGCAGTACTTTCCGCGGCTTCTTACTGACACCATAGGCGATGATGCAGCGAGTCTTGTTCAGTTGACATACGAGGTGCTGGTTGTGACGTGGTTACTCTCCTATGAGGTTGACGGGGTCGTCTCCCTGCAGGAACACAAGATGTTGCCACATATTCACCGTGTTATACAACGTATGCAAAAAGAGAAATGTGTCCGCGTCGCGTTGATGGTCCTTTGGAATTTCGTGCAGGCGGAGCGCCAGTACATGGACGCAGTGACCAATCCTTCCGACGCCACATGGGTTTCGGACGAAATATTTAAACTTGCGCGAGTGAATGGAGGAAAGGGTCCCTCCTTTATTGCTGAGATGGTGGGTGTTGGCATGTTGAAGACGCTAACTCAGCTTGCTCGCCGTAAGTTTGGTGACGAGGATATAAGTGAACTCATACAAGACTTGCTGAATGTGCTTGAAAACAGCATGGAAACCTTAACTAGCTTCTCGGAATACCGTGGTGAAGTACTTAGCGGGTCTCTTGAGTGGACTCCAGTGCACACCTGTGCGAAATTTTGGCAGAGCAATATTATGCAGTTTGAGAAAAACGGCTATGAGGTGCTGGAGGCATTGGGTAATATAATTATGAATTCCACCAACAGCCTTACTCTCGCTGTTGCATGCCATGACATTGGTGAGATTGTCCGGCATCACCCAACAGGCCGTGCGCTGCTGCAGTTACCGCAGTTGGAAGGTGTCATGGCTCGTGTTATGGAGCTGATGTCACACGAGACTCCTGAGGTAGCCAAAAATGCCCTTCTCTCAGTACAGAAGATTATGGTTCAACGGTGGGAGTGCATTTAAATTCGGTTCCACGGGGGTTTGGAGGTGGGCAAGGAAAGTTCACGTAAGGGATGAAAATAAGACCCACCGGGGATTGAAGGTATATGGCTTCGTTTGGTGGTGCAGCGATATTTATGAAGTTGTGATGTGGAAGGGGAGCGCCGGTATACATATATGATATGTATACAAAAGCGTATATATATGTGTGTGTCCCTTCTATTTTCTTTCACAACTGAAGACTCTCTTAACGCTCTTTTTTTGGTGTGATTCGTCCTCCTCCTTCACTCAGTGGTGTGCTAATGAGGGATGGAGGCGGTCCTACGTGTGTATTCTTTGCTATTGTTTCATGCTTAACGAAATTTTCATTGGAGGCGCCATAGTTGTTTCCGCCATTGCCCATTTTAGGTACTTTTGGTGCATGTCTTTGCTGAATTTAGGAGTAAGTTACAGAACACCCCAACAAAAAGAGGGGTAAAACATTGGGTAGTATTTTTAAAAAGCAGTCGGCGGTTGTGTTTTGTTTTGTTTTCGGTCCCGTCCCATCACTCCAGAAACATCGATTTGCCGCGAAGTGGGAGAGGGGGAAAGTATATGCATCCATTTTTTTTTTTTTTTGAGCTTCTCCCTCGACCTTCGCCTGATGTCGTTTTGGTTTGCTCATGTGGTGTAAGATAACATTTGTTCCAACGAATTGCCCCCTTGTTCATGCGCGCACACTCCCATATTATAATTTGCTTTTGTGGCAAGTTGATTCACCGATGTAGTGCTGAGTGCTGACCCTGAAACGCAGTTCCTGAAGCATACCTTACAGCCTTTCTTTCCCCTTTTTGTTAGTATTTTCTGGTATCCACTGGAAGAAAAGGGAAGATTTAGCTGAAATATTAGGTTTTAATACTAGAGCCGATGTGGGCATGCATTTGAGCATTGTGTAGTTTCCAAGCTTGGAGGGCGGCCTTTATGAGTGTTCTGTTGTATAACAGCTATGTTTTCCCTCTTCCGTCGGTTATGCCTCTTATGTTGGGCTTCCCCTCTTGCTCTCTCTCTCTCTATCTCTCTCTCATCGGATATTGCGCCCATATTTCTAATGTGATCAGGGTAGCAGTGAGGAGTTGTAAAACAACGGTTGCACGTTTCCTTGAACATCTGCGTACCAACGTTAGCCAACTTATCATGTTAAAACTCCTTGCGGTAACCGATATTCCTTGACACGTTTTTTTTTTCAGAAATTCCCTCTCTTTTCCAGCAAGTGTGCGGTTTGTTGGTTTCGTATATGTTGTTATAATGGCGCTTAGTTTCTTCCACGTCATGTGCCCTTGACTCCGGGAGCGAATAGGGCGCCAAAGATTTGATGCGGGTACATTTTAAGTAAACATATCACTAATGCTACGGAGAAAAAGCCGAGGGCCATTTATAGGGAGTATTCGTGTCTTCATGCAAAACAGGTATCAGCTGTGGTCGATTTAATCACCATGTTTACTGAACTTGGCATATTGTTACATGTTTTTTTTTTTTTTGCGAACAGCACGCTCATGTCACTATTTACGGCCCCAGGTAGCGGTGCGCCCTTGACATTAGTTTCTGAAGCACCAGTCTTCTTACTATCTTACTCCTCTTCCTTTTGCTTCCTTTTTCCTTTTTATAACAATCAAAATATAGGAAAAGTCGAACCTGAGGACACGAACGTGGGATGAGCTGTGAAAGCAACGGAGATATTGCTCAACCAGTGGTAGAAAAGGTTTCGAGACTGATAATACGTGACATTGACGTAGAGAATTTCAAATCGTACGCGGGAAAGCACCGCATCGGACCGTTTCATAAGACATTTGCGACGGTTGTTGGACCTAATGGCTCCGGAAAGTCTAACGTTATTGATGCAATGCTCTTCGTGTTTGGAAAGAATGCGAGGAAGATCCGTTTGGAGAAACTCTCTGAACTTATTCATACCTCTGCGGCGCATCCAAATTTCACATATGCCTCAGTAACAGTGCATTTTGTACGCTTACGCGAGAGTGCAGAACAGCAACGGGACCCGAACCAACGTGAGGAAATCCCAAACAGTGTACTTTCCATTAAGAGGGAGGTGTATAAAACCGGTGCCTCTCAATATTTCATTCAAGGCACCAGAACAACGCAACGGGAGGTCGTGGAGACGCTCATCAAAGAGGGTGTAGACCTGGAACACAACCGGTTTCTTATTCTTCAAGGTGAAGTGGAGCAAATTGCACTCATGAAACCTAAAGCAGAGCGTGAGGGTGAGGAGGGTTTACTTGAGTACCTTGATGACCTTATAGGAACTAACGACTTTGCACAGTGCATATCAGAGGCGACACGGGAAGCGGAAGCGGCGCAACAACAGCGTTTAGACGCCTTGGATCGCGAGCGTAAGCTACGCGCTGAACGGGAGGCGCTAGACTCCGCCAAGAATAGTGCGATAGAATTCGTCAAGAAAGACAATTTACAACAAAAGACGTTGATTGTACTCTGCCAGCTGAGGATGCAAATTGTCGAAGAGAAGCTCGCTGAACCCCGTCGTCTTCTGAAAGAAATAGACAACCGTGTCGAAAAATTGAAGGTGACTGTGGATGAAAAAATGGCGGAGAAGTCAGCTGCTGAGGATGAGCTTCACAAACGGAAGAAAGAACTCGCTGAAGCAACGAAGGAGCGTGACGCAGCCCGTACAAAAAGAGACGTTGCTCAGAAGGAGGTGGATCGTTTGAAATCCGGGGCCGATGAGCAGTCGAAGTCAAGGAAAGAAAAGGAAAAACAAATAAAAGATGCTGCAAGCGACATACAAAAGGCTCAACTACAACAACAGGACGCGGATCGAGAGGCTGCCATCCATCAGCAGAATCTCAATGAAGCGCGAGAACAAGTAGAAAAACTTCAGAAAGAGTATGACGTCGCAACAGAGAGGTTTGTTAGCATCTTCACACCACTTCGCCAGGAGCTAGATAAGAAGAAGGCTGATTTTGCCCCATATGAAAAAGCTCTGGTGGAAGCAAAGGAGCAACTTGATACGGCCCAAAACCGCTTACAATTACTTGATGTTTCGGGGACGAAGCGGCAGGAACAGTTACATAACATTGCCTCTGCGTTACAATGTAACATGCGGCGTATTGAAGAAGTGGAGAGGCTCTTGAAAGGAGCAGATCCCAATAAATACAACGCGGAGCTAAAGGGTCTTCAAGAAACCCTTGCAAAAGCAGCAGAAAAGAAACACAGCATAAATGCTTCTATACAGGATATCAAGAATTCCTTTAGCGAAGGTGAAAGCGATGATCGGGCCGTTAGATTTCTTCTTCTGCAGCGCTCACTCAAGGGCTACTATGGCACACTAAGACAACTTGGTCGCATTGATGACGCATACGATGTTGCAGCTGGTGTGGCAAGCAACGCGTGGTCTTATCACGTGGTGGAAGATCGGGAGACGGCAGCCAAAGCCCTCGAGTTGCTGCGCACGCATGACATTGGACGTGCCACAATGATTGTACTGAAGGAAATCGAACGGCAAATTGGAAACCGAATGGAAACACCCTTCACTTCACCAACCCCAAAGGCAAAGCGCTTGTTTGATCTTATTACCCCTGTCAATGACCGGTTCCGTATTGCCTTCTATCAGGCTTTGGGGAATACACTTGTGGTATCTGGTCTTACTGAGGCGCGTGAGGTGGCCTTTGGTGGTCCTCAACGTTATCGTGTCGTAACGCTTCGTGGAGAGTTGGCAGAGCCCGGTGGGTCCTTAACGGGAGGCGGTAACACGCCACGTGGGGCGGGGCTGAAGGCGGCTCGACTTCCGGTAGACAAGGAGGCGGTGCGCGCAACTCTTCAAAACTTGCAAGCAGAGCTGGTGGAAGCGGCTCAAGCCGAGTGCGACGCCCAGAGTAGAATACATGAACTACGCGAAAAGCAGCGGCACCTCAATCCTGCTCAGATATCGCAACTTCATGTGGAATTAAACACGCTTCGTGTCACCGTGGAAGCGGATTCGCAGCGCCAGGCTCGGATAGAGCGGGAAATTAGGGAGGCTTCGCAAGAGAACGAGAGGAAACGGAGGGCGCTGGAGTGTGCTGTCGAGGAAGCAGAAAGACAGCTTGGTGCCGCAGAGAAGTCTCATATCAAGCACCGTAGTGCACTGGAAGAACTCGAAAACAAAATTGACAACGTTGGTGGACTTGAATACAAGGCGCTATGCCAGAACCTGAAGACCCAACAGGAACGGGTGGAGGCAGAAGACAAAGCCTTGCGGGAATGTCGGCGATTATCACAGCGTCTCCGTGCGACGCAAGAACGCAAAGAGCGAGATATTGCGCAATACAACGAAGATCTTAATCGCATTCTTGCTGAGTCTTCTGGTGAGTTGGAGGCGGCGCTTGTGACGGCGAAGGAAATAGCGGAGGAGGTTACGCGGGCATTCAAAGGTGCGGAGATGAGGTTTAACGACGCCCAGTTGGCTCTGGAAGGTGCAAAGGCAGCTGTACCAGTGGCACATAAGGCTTTGGTTGAGGCTCAGAGACGGTTAGACGATGAGGACCGGTTTCGACAGATAGAAGTGGCTAAAATGGCTGATGCTTTGCAAGAGTTGGCGAAGTTTGAGCAGAAGATTGATGGTTGTGAGGAAAAAATTAGGGAAAACGTAGATTTTTATGGCATAGAAACTCTAGACCTCAAAGATAACGACGAAGAAAGAAGAGATGAGGACGAAGAGAATGACGCAGTAAATGCAAACGATGAGTCTGCTTCTCAGGACGCGGAGAGGGATGGTCGTAGTGATAACGGTGCAGACGAAGTTCTCTCTCAGGACCGCGAAGAGGAGAAGGTGGATGTGAGGAACATGACTTTTCGACTTTCGGCAGAGCAACTGTTGAACTACAATTACGACGAATGTGTGCATAAAGCAAAACTACTGAGTGAAGAAGCCAAGAGGTTGAATAATATGATCGACTTCCGTGCGGTTCGGCTGTGGCGTGAGCGCGATGCTGAGCACCGCAAGGGGAAGGCTGAATATCTTCGAATAAGGGAAATATCAGATGCGGCCGACCAACGGTTGCAAAAGTTGAAGGATGAACGCAGGGACTGTTTCATGGCGTGTTTTGTTCGTGTTCAAAACCGTTTGCGTGAAGTTTACCAACTGCTTACACACGGTGGTGACGCGGACTTGGAACTTGTTGATGCAAATGATCCCTTTGAAGGAATTCAGTTTGTTGTTCGACCCCCGAAAAAGTCATGGAAGCAGATTTCCAACCTCTCTGGTGGTGAAAAGACTCTGTCGAGCTTAGCACTTATTTTCGCGCTGCACGACATTAAACCGACACCGATTTATGTCATGGATGAAATAGACGCCGCACTGGACTTCCGCAACGTTTCCATTGTTGCAAACTACATCCTTCGTCAAGCCAGTGGTGCGCAGTTTATCATCATTTCTCTCCGAAACAACATGTTTGAAATGGCTCATCAGCTTGTTGGTGTTTTCAAACGGTCAGATGTGGCTCGTACGGTGGGTATAAATCCAGTCGTTTTTCAGCAAAAGGTGTTGAGTGTTCTTCAGGAACGCAAACGCAAAAGGACGGGTTCAACAGGAGATGTGCAAATTAAAGTAGAAGATGAAGTTGCATGTAACAACGAAGCCGCTGACATCCTCGTAAGCAGCAGAAGTGCCAGCAGGTGCAGGTCTTCAGTGCCGAGAGCCAAAACAACACCAAAGTCTTCTCAAAAGGGTAGTGGAAAAACTCCGAGGAATTGTGGGGTTGCCGCAAATGGAGTTCGTTTGAAGGTAGAGGAAGATGCCTAATACCCACTTCTACAGTTTCCTTTCCTTTTTTTTTTCGTTGTGTCACACGTTAACAAATGTTCATTTACAAATGCAGCAGGGTCTCCTCATTTTTCTTTTCTTTAACTCTCTTTCTCTCTTGCAGCACTGGGACTTATCTTGATAATTCGTTTGGGATTCCCTTTACACATCGTTAATATCCCGATTGTCGGCGAGATACTGATGGGAAAAAGAAAATGCAAGTGCGTCGCTGCATAATTTATAGAGCTTCCTTTAGTTGCTTCTTTTTTTTTCTTGTATGTTTATTCCCTCTTTATTGCATGCCTGAGTACTGCATTGGTGTTTTTTTGTTGGTTGAAAAATAATTTTCTGTGGTGAGCAAATACTTATTAATATATGTTGTCCGAATTGTCCTTACCCTCCCCGGGATTTGTTGGTGAGAGTTTTTTATTTGTGTCCAACCTCTTTTGTTCCCTTTTCTCCTAACACTTATGGTACCCGCACGCGCATGCAATGTTTGTAGCTGTCGTGTCCATGTTTTTAAAAAAGAAAAGGGAAAAGGAAGAAATGGTTAGTAAATCATAGGGAGTAGTGATCCAGTGGCTCGTAGCTTCTTCTACATGACATTGTTTATATACTCACACACAATTTCTTCAACCCTTCTCCGTCTTTTACTTTTTTTTGTTGTTCTCTTTTTTTTTTTTCTTCTCTTCTTAATTTTTAGCGTGGTTTCACTTTGTTTCCTTTAGTGTTCCGCCATTTTTCCCCCTGCTTTCATGTACTTAATGTTGGGTTTTTATCATCAATGCATTTTACTTGGTTGCGGTGCCAACTTGCTCTTCTTCTTTTTCTCCCTTTTTTCTTCTTCTTCATAACTTACTGTTCCTGATCATACAGTATATCAAAGATTATATATATATATATATATATATATTAAAAAAATCATTAGTGCATGGTTTATTTGGAGATAGCTTTATAAGCAATCTCGTATTTTTGTACGTAGAAGTCAAGTTGAAGCTATAATAAATCCGTTCGGTTTCTTCCCTTTTATTTTTATTTTTGTCTGGTTTCTTCCAGTCCGCAGCACCTTACTGCTTTGAGTTAGTTTGCGCGTGTATTTTGCACCTGCTTCCGTTAAGGGTACGCAGGGCCTTTACACGTGTATAAGGGACTTGAAGAAGCGGAGAAAAAAAATAAAAATAAAAAAAAGAAGAAGCTTCCAAAATAATTTCTATTTAATAACAAAAAGGAAAAAAAACGGACAGATTGCAGAAGCGAAGAGAATAGGGAGGTGTAAAGCGGAAGGATCAGGATAATTTCAAGATGTTAAATAGCTGTTTGTGCAAAATCTTCATGTTTGTCCGGTTTCTGGTACTCATTGTTTTCGCATTATGTACCAACATCTTGAGTGCTGGCGCGAAGGAATGCAAACTGATGGGAGAAATGGAAGCGTGGAAACATGATGGTGGCTCTTTTATTCATGACGAGAAGTCCGGAACGTGGCATGAATTAAACAGCGACGGGGAAAGTGTTGCATCTTTCGTAGAATTCACTCGTAAAGATGATACCGTTGTCTTACGCGATGAGAGCCGGCACCTGTTTTTACTTCTGCGACCCGATCTTGCTGCAATTATGAACAATGGGGACGATAACTTCCAACCGCTTTTTCAGGGACGCTTCGTCAGCTCAGTGAGTTGTGCATGAGGCAAAGCGAAGGAAGTGATGTGGTAGTGAATTTTATATTTTCCTGCATGGTTGGCTCCTCCTTAACTGAACTTCTTCTTCATATGTTTACACATTATGCAGTCATGTCTTATGTGTAGTTCTTTCAGCTGCTTTTATATGGACTCAAATTCACAACCGCATCGCTTTGTTTCTCGCTTTCCCCGTGCGTTTTGGTGGTCGCTGCTTGTAACTTATTTGATGTGTTTTGTTCCCTTCAATCCGTTGCTCTGTTTTGCTTTTTTGTTTTGTTTTGTTTTAACTGAGTGTCAACCTTTCTTTTCGTACTTCTGATCCCCTTCGAACGATCTGCCTCCTTTTTTTTCTCCCGTCTTTCGTCCTCTGCCCGTTTTTTTTAAAAATGCCTCCATTATTTTTCGGTCGAAATATTTCAAATCATTGAATAAAGAAAGGAAGGACGAGCCCAAAGGAAAAGAAAAAAGAAAAAAAGGCGCGCAAAGGCAAGACTAAGTGAGTTTCAGATACTTTTATATATGAGTCACCGCAGCGAAAATTTATTCAAAGAGTCGCAGCCAATATTTTTTTGCGTGTGAAGAACCCATTGCGGTTGCACTTATTTGTAGTGCAGCAACATTTTACACTTTACCGAAAGTATCTGATCTGATCTGATCGTTTTATTTTTTCTGTTGTTTTGTGAAGTCGGTATTTATTATTATTATTATTTTAGTCTGTAACATAACGCACTGCCGGTGAAGGTGATACAGGGGTATCGCATTTCTTTTTTTTTTTTTAGTTGTGGGAGCACTGCAGTCAATAAAGGAGAGAATCAGCAGGAAATTCAATTGCACAAAAGTAAATAAATAAATAATCTTAAATACAAGGTGGCCGTACGTGTTGATCGTTGAGACATTTAAACAAAATATCACAAACAGTTGACGAAAGAGTGGGCAACACGGACGTGACACCTTTCTTCGCGAAAAAGAAAAAACAACAAGCAAACGACAAACAAAGGACGTGTATAAATGCAGAAATGTTTAGTCATACGTCATGGCAGGCTTAGGTTTCCACTGGGAAATGGGAGTACTAGCCGTCACCTCACAGTTGGCCGCGATTTGCTTCCCCTCATCCCCAGTAACGAAATTTATCATGATCCACCGAAACTCCGTCATCGTCTTGACAGGGACGGGTATCTTTATTTTAAAAGTATTGTCCCACGAGTGACAGTAAGTGCAGCTCTCGATAATCTTAGGCTGCAAATGACCGCATGTGGTTGGACATGTGAGGAGGACCATAAGCGCATGTTGGAGCGTAGTGGCGGTGTGGCATTAGGTTTGCCATTCCCTTCTGCAGGGAAGCTTCCACTACCGCAAATAACATACACGGACTCACTTCGAGCTGCGGTGAGCGGTACGAGTGTCATGGCGCTTGTGCGACAAGTGTTTGGTGGAGCAGTTCGTGTGTGGGATATACAGTCTGTACATCTTGCGGCTCCTCAGGAATCCTTTGGATTACGTATGCCAAGTGTATATATGAATAGAGGGACAAAGTTGGCCATCATTGCACTTGTGCCATTACACGACACGCCAATGCACATGGGTACACCAGTCATTGTGAAGGGCAGTAATAGCAGCGACACATATGCTGCGTTACGGAGTTCCTATGGTCAACACGATGTAGAAGGTGATGATATTTGTGGCGATGGCTGCTACACAGATGACCCTGATGAGTTGCTGCCGTTAGGCAAACAGCTCGGCATAGATGAGGTGACTGGCCGCCGCATAACAGTGGACGTTAACCCATTTCTTTCAGTGGCTGTTGAGCCGGGAGATGTTATTCTTTTAACAGTTTATACGATGCATTCCTTTCTCACCAATACAACCGACTGCTGGCGTATCATGACGGAGGCGGTGTGGACTATGGAAGGCGATGATGTTGGTCCTGATCCCCGTTACGTTGGTAGCAATGCACCGGGGCTTAATAAGTGGTATAGCGAGCGTGACAACAGGAAGAAATACCCGCGAACCATGAACGAGGCGAAAAAGGCTTGGGGGTTAGTACCAGATGCCCCATCCACCATATGAATCATGTTTTTTTATTTATTTTATTTTATTTTATTTTTTTTTGGGGGGGACTCTGTGGAGTGGGAATGGATGGGTTTTCTTCACCATGTAGTTTAAACGCGATGCAACTTTGGCTTGCGTTACTCAAGGAGACGTCTCGTATGTTTTACAGGCAATATATGCGTGGCTGCCTCGTCTAGATTGTTTTTGGTGTTTCTTTATATATATATATATATATATATTTTGGTGGAGGGCGGGGGAGGAAATCATTGTTGGGAAGAAGGGAGGTTAATGGAAGTTCCACCACGTCTCGTCATTTTTGGAAATTTTTTTTCTTATCGATGCGAAATACCACCGCACTATTTGCCTACGGTGATGGTGTAGTTGTATATTTTCCCCTACTTCCAGAAATGCTTGTTTTATTTTACATTTTTGTAGGTAGATAATGATGAGGCTGCTGGACACAGCAGTGATGTGAAGCAGAGTAAGCGTAAGATAAGGTTAATACGAATTATAATGGTGTTTCGTTGATTTGTGGTTATCAGCAATATGTTTCTGACGAGTACGAAATTTTGAGAGGTTCCATTGCACTTTTCCTTTTTTCCTTTTTTTCTTTTGCATGCTAGTTTTATTTAACCGGTGTAGGTAACGCAACACATTGCAGTGACGAGATTCGTGCATTGTGCTGCCAGTGCACGCGGTGGTTTACATAAGCAAAATAATAACGTTAGCGGAAGAAGAACCAAGAGCGTTTGGAGGCCAACTGACTTTACCAAGTGTGGTGAAAAGGAATAGGCTCAAAGGATATCGTTGTAGTTAACGTAAAAGTGAACATAAGCTTACGTGTATAGTTCAAAGCGCCACTTATCGTTGCGACATGCATCGCCAGCGCCGCCTTGTGCGTGGCCTTCTTTCAAATTCTTCTTCTCAAATGTTGGGATGCCGACCTTTTTTTGGAATGAGTGGAAGGGGCAGCGGTGGTGCCGGGGGTCGTGGGGATTCGGGAAAAGAAGGGGAAGTTGGAGGGAAGGGATGGTCAGGGCTGTTTAGCGGTGCAGGTGGATTGCCACCGGGATTTGACGAACAGAGGTTGAAGGCAGTTCAAGAAATATTTAATAAACAGTCCCCTGAGAAGCAAGCGGAGCTGATGAAAAAGGCACTCGAGTTCCAAAAGGTTTTTGGGAAGGTCCCGGGGATTGGTAAAATGGCGCAGAAAAATATTGAAATGTTGGAGAAGGTGGTGATTAACAACTCCAGCCAGCAGCAACAACAAACACCTCCAAAGGCGAATGGAATCCGCAGCATGTCTGGGGCTGCTGAAAGGGAAAATAAGGCAAAAATAAAGTCGTCTAATGAATCGACTGCAGCCGGCTCCGCGAGAATCTCGGGGGGTGCTGCCGGACCCACCATTGACGAACTGAAGAAAATTAACTTGGGACCCGAGATTGAGGAGCTCTTCGCCGAGCTCTCCTCGATAAGGGCAAAGAAAAATTCTTATCGTAGTAGATTCCTCGCTGCTGAAACAGATCTTGAGAAGTTGAGGAAAGAGGTTGAACAGTTGCGTGAGACAGACGCTAGTCTCCGGTCAAAGCTGCGTCGAGTGGAACAAGATGTTATGCTTCTCAATTCTGAAAACATGGAATTGAAAGAACACGAAAAAGAATGGAGACAGGTAAGGCACAAAAATGAGAAACTGACAGACGCAGTGCAGCGACTTCAACATGATAGTGCGGCGCAAGACCGTCAGCTCAGCGAAGCCCTGCAAGTGCAGCTAAAGGAGAAGGATGATATGTTACGGTCGCTGCAACGAAAACTTGACAGACTCCGGAAGCGGGACCCACTTCTTCAATTTTCACTTCTCTGTAGTGACGTGGCACGGCTGTGTGATACTGAACAAAATGCCGCTAAGGATGCAGCTGAGGATGCCTTTAACATGCTGCAGGGAATTCACCAACAGAAGCAAGACGCTGCTTGGAAGTCAGCTATGTTACAGGATGGTGCAGCAGCGAAAGCATTCATGGCAGTGGTCCGCCGTTTTTACTTGAGTCGTGTTCCACATGCAAACTATGATGCGCTTGTTGCGGTGGATGATGCGGAGGCGCTCCGACCTCTTGTGAGTGAAATGGGTTTCACTTTAGAGCATGTGGCTGCCGGTCGTTATGTCATCGTCGCTCCCTCCGGTGAGGTGCCCAAAACTTTTATTGGTCCGTACGGGCTGTGTGCTGCTTTATATCTTGCAGGGAAATCCGTAGAAGGAGAGAAAATGTTTTCCTTTAAACTTACTGTTGTGTATCCACACGTAAGCTCAACTCTGTTTGGAAACGCGTGCAGGACGGGGGTGCAGTATGACACGGCGAGGTCTAGCGGACCTGGTGGACAGGCCGTTAACGTTTCGGAGACCCAAATTATCGCAAAGTTGTCTATTGATGGTGATGCGGCTTATACCGCAGAGGCACAAGATTCTCGCAGTGCACTCAACAATCGGGAGGCTGCCACCGAAAAGTTGGCTAAAACAAGGCGTCAGCATTACAACGAACAACTCGCGAAGCAGCACAAGCCGGAAGGGTTAGAACGCGAATTAGTTGCTGTTGTACAGTCCACTCTTAATGGAAACGGTAGTAGTGGAAGTGATGGGATGGTGGGCCCCGTCCCCAAAGAGATTGTTGAGTTGGTAAATGACACTGTTGCCAAGAAATTGCTGCCTGGCGCAGAACTGGGGTTGCTGTACGGTATGTTGTATTTGTTTCGTGAGGCGGCGGCCGCTGCCTCCTCATAGATGGTATCGAATTACTAATATACATTGCGGTGCACACCTGGTCTACGAGGCTTTATTTCAGTTAGCTAACTTTGCAGAGACAGTGATACACTTGTGTGCATGTGCAGAGCTAGTATGAAGTCCTGATGGTCAGTCGAAATGAGATCTGCGCGGGCATATGTGCTTATGCACCGAGCAGATGAGGGAATGGTGCAAGGGAGAAATGCGTTCTGCAACCCAATGTGTATCTGTTTGCATGCGCTTACGGGTCAGTGTTGGCACCGTTAGTACTGGGTGTTGTAACAACTGTTATCATCCTTCAACCGCCTGGTGTTATGTACATTCCTCTCTTTTTCGTTTCGCTTTAGTCGTTGTTTTGCGCCGCGCTTCAAAATTATGCCTGTACCCACCCTCATCCCCTCTGCCGTTACGGAGGAGTGAGGAGCAGGAGGGGATCCTGTTGCTGTTCTATTCGTTTGTTCCACCATTCCCTAATTAATTTTTTTTATTTTTACCTTTTCTTTCTTTCCTTCCGTGTATTTACTCTCTGTCTTTTTTTCTTTTTTTTTTTGCATGACAAGAAAAATTTAGAGCCCTAACTAATGTATTTTTGCCACGGCTGCCAAAACTTCCACACTGGTATTGGAGCTTCCGAGCAACTGACTCAGTGCCAAGCGTGTCAGTCCCCTTTAATTGAGAGAGTATACAGCCATGGACAAATGAATGAACTCTGTGCTTTATACGGACTGAGACACATAACGATTCATGAGGACAGTGAAGTGGATGAAATTTTGCATCTCCTTCAGTTTTTGCAGTCAGCTGAAGAAAGGGCCGCACGTCACTCGAGTGCCACAAATAACGCCATTGTTGAAGAGCTCATGCGCACATTTGTTAGTGCTGCCGAGGAATCGCGATCCGAACCAGCAGAAGCAATGGGCCCTTTTTCATGCCGCATTTGCCTCGATTCGGACGATTTGGATGATATTCAAGTGGCACAACTGCCGTGTCAGCACCGTTATCACGCAAACTGCATTCGGTCATGGCTGCAGAAAAGTTTAGTTTGTCCCTTGTGTCGTGCCTCAGTCCTCCCTGCATCCACAGTAGACACGAACACCACAGCATAGCAGAAGAAACAAACAGATATTACAAGCATTCAGTGCGTGCGTATATGCATATACATATATTTACTTGATATTTACTTATTCATATCAATGCTGGTGTGTGTTTATATATATATTTATATATATATTTATATGTTTGTGTGTGTGTGTGTGCATTACTGTCTTTTTGTTTTTGTCTTTCCACAGTCCGCATCTAGAATTACAGACATGCCTGTGCCCACAAGTGCTATTATTTGCGTCCGCGAAACAAAGGGGAGGGGAACTCTTTTTTTTTTCCCCCCCGCCGTTCGGTGACATTTTCAACGGTAAATTTTCGTGGGAGCGTATATTTGCGTATTGGTGCACGTGTTTGTTTGTGCAAACAAAATATATTTATTTTTACATATTTCTATTCGCATGTCTGTTTGAGTGAAGGGGTTCTTGGCTACATTAATTTAACCTTCTGCTATTTATTATTAATTTTATTATTGTAATTTCAATGTTGAACCTGAAACGATAATAAATTAATATGCAGGGGTGGAAGACAAAGTAATGGTAAGGAAAAAAAAAACAAAAATGGAGGAAAGACATGAAAGAAGGAAACTCCCGGGAACGGTTATATTAGGGTTTTTTTTTCCAACACAGCGGAGTGACTCCCTCTTCCTGAATATGTTGCGACTGTTGTAAATAATTTTTTTCTTTCTTTTTTTGTTGTTTTTTCTACTGTTTTGTTACGTGTTTTACCACTTCGACTTGTTTTGTGTCTGTTTGTCCACGTTATGTTGAGGTTTTTCCATGCCTCGTCTCCCACATGTTTTGTGCTCTACATCAATCTTTAAAAAAAAAAAAGAAAGTTTATTTATCTTTGTTCGCCACTATTTGACGGTTGTTGCTTTCTTTTCTTTTCTTTTTTTCTCCCCCTTTCGCGCGCCCTTTTTTCCTCTTGTGAGCGCATCTTTTGACTCTCTTGCGGGCACACTTGAAGGAATAACTGCATGAAAACGCTGACATTAATGTTAAAATAATTTCAATATTAATGTTGATCACAATGTTAACATTGTGGTGTTATTGTCAAGGGTATTTTTGTATCAAATTTCCCATTAGTTTATTGACAATGTCCAGAAATTTCTTTTATTTGTCATTTTCCCGCTTTCCTTCCTTCCTTCTTTCTTTTCTTTTTTTTTTTTTTACACCCCCTCCCCCTGATGTTTGCTTGTGAGGTTTATCCGTTAGCTGTGCTATAAACGATCGGAAGAGGTGGAGGTTACGATTATTGTTATTATTATTATTATTATTGTTATTATTATTATTATTTCCGTCATTATTATTATTATTATTACTGTCATTATTATTATTGTTGTTGTCACTGCTGATGTTACTGTTATTGTTTTTTTTTTTGGTTCTTGATGCAACCGCGGACACTCCTCTGCAGTTGTTTGCCAAAAAAAAAAAACAGCAACAACGAAGAAAAGCATTCTGAAATCCAACTCAATTTTGCTTACACCGTGTTTCCTCTTCCTTTCTTAAAAAAATATTTTGAGGTGTTTCGGTGTTTGTGCATCGTATCATTAAAAGGAAAACAACCATATTTCTAAGATAAGGAGAAAAACATTAATTTAGTGTATTTAGTTTACTTTCCCATTATCTTTATTACATTTTGCTTTTAGGCGGGGGTGGGAAAAGAAATTGTGCAGTCCGTTTCTTTCTTTTTCTGTTTACCATTCAGTTTAATATATATATATATATATTTTTTTTTTCCCCTCCCCTCCCCCATCATGCAGGGAGGAACAAAAATATATGGCGGGGTCGTGGTCCGACTGACGGATCGGTTACTGCTCTGTAAAGCTCCGGGTTTTACCACCAGCGATTTTTCCATTCCGGAACTCATGTGGGCGGAACTTGTCAGTAAATGTGACGCACCTAATATGCGTACTAGTTCTACTATGATGGCTAATAATGCCACTTCTAGTGGTTCCGCAGCTCCACAACTTTCTTACCATATTTGTACTGATAATGAACTTGCCTTCGCTATTTTATCAGATATGGGGCTTACACGCCATAAGGCCCATGCCACATTGGATGAAGCATCCAAAACATTTCGGAAGATGTTCGTTGAGAGCGTGGCGTCGTTTACTCCCAAAGCAGTGGAGGTGTTTGTAAAACCCTACCGTGATTTACTGCTCCGCTCCAGTGATGGGGGTTCATCAGATGATAAGGTAAATAAAGTTAAAAAAGCTGTGGATGAGGTTAAGGAAATTGCTCTCGATAATGTAGAACGTGTCATGCAACGTGGACAACGGATTGATGATATTGTTCGCTCTACAGAGGATTTGCAGCTTCAGGCGCAAGGTTTCCAGCGAAGTAGTCGTGATCTCCGCCAACAAATGTGGTGGAGTTCAGTCAAGGGGAAGTTATTGATTGCAGGTGTGGCTCTTTTTTTTATTTTAATTGTGGTATTCGTTTTTGTAGGTGGAAAAAAAGAGGAAAAGAAGTAATTTTCTTTTTGTTTACCCCTCCTCTTTTTTTTTTAATTTTTAAACCTTCATTCCCACAAGTACACCAGCATACACCCCAACGGGAATGTGCGGTTCATACAAACATGAAAAAAAAAGGAGAACAAACAAACAAACAAACAAAAGAGATATTTGCTCTACTGAAAAGCAAAAAAAAAAGAAAGAAGAAATAAGAAGTGATGATAGCGGCTGTGGAAGGTTGGTAAAAATGAACTGCAGGTGGTTTGGCCTTCTTTTTTTTCTCCTCCTTTTGGTGTTGTTGTTGTTGTTTTTTTTTCTTTCTTTGATTATTTGCTTGAAATAATATTGTGAATATGTGCCTACGAAGCACTGAGGGTGGGGAGCAAAAAAAAAAAAAAAGAGAGAGAGAGAGAGAGAGAGAAAGGCGGGAAGAGAAGAAAGTGACAGTAAAGGATGAGGAAACAAAAAAAAACAATGAGGTTAAAAAGAAAAAGGAAAATAAAATAAAATAATAACATGGTGGATGGGTTTTAGAACCAATTGGAAAGGGTTTTATACAAAAATGAAAAAAAAAGGAGGTAGAAAAAGAAGAAGAAAGAGGAGGAGGAGGAGAAGGGAAAAACAAAACAAAGAAAAAGTGTTGAAGTAGTGGTATATAAACTGCTGTGGAATTATACCCGTATGTGACAAAAACTGTTTATGCTTTCCCTTCATTTTCCCTCAGTTTTCTGTTTGTTTGTTTGTTTTTGTTATTCACTGCGGCCGTTTAGTTATGTCTGGGAGTTTCCATGCTTAGGTTTGCATCAACGTATGACTAAAAGAAAGAAAAAAAAGAAAATGAGTTGCAGAGGGAGAGAGAAAGAGAGAGAGAGGAAAAAAAAAAAAAGAAGGACTTCACGTGCACACACACACACACAAAAAAAAAAAAAGAATTGAAAAATTATTCACCGAGGCACTTTATTTATTATCTCAGATCTCGACTGTCGTTCGGTCGTTGGACATTTCCTTTTCCCTCTCAATTTTTATTACGTTACTAAATTAATTTTTTTTTCCCCCCATCCCCTCCCCTCTTTTTCGTTGAACGATGTTGTTAGTGCTCTTTTGTCGTCGTTGTTGCTAATCTTCCTTCCGCAACCCGAATACCTCCCGTGTGCCTCAGACATTTGCTTTTGTCTGCCACATATCTTTTTTCCCAGAGGGGGAAAGAGGGGGGAAAAAAAAAGAAAAAAAAGATGGGCTGCTTCTGAACCTGCGTGAAATGTTCTGATTGTCTCCACCTAAGTGATCGCTGCGAGTCTTTCTTTATTTATGGTCTTCCTCACTCTCCCGCGCTTGTTTAGGTATCTGCTTGACCTATTACTGTCTTGACTCTCACCTCATCTTCTCCTTCTTTACTTATATTTTTTTTGTTTCGTTTTGCTCCGTTAACATTTACTGTTATTATTATTATTATTATTGTCATCATCATCATCATCATCATCATCATCAATCTTGTTTTATCTTTTACACCATTAGAAGGAAACCGTGTACCCTCCGTTGCAACCGCCAGTATTTAATGCATCCGGAAATTGAAGCACTCAAGCGACGTAATCGCGCCGCGGGAAAACGGCTGGTGCCTATTGAACCTGATCATACCAACAGGCAATCGCGTTCCACCTCCTGCAGTGTGAGGCGTAATGGTTCCATTTCTTCACTTACCGCTCGAACCCCTCAAAGTCTCGAACAATCTGCTGAGCGAGTTCATGAGGAACGCAGACAAGTTAGCAGTTTAACATCGCGGTTTACAGCAACAGCACCCATTTCCGTCAACAAATCGTATAACAATAGGAATGATGGAATGTACACGGTGGCTAATGGCCGTATGGGGCAGAAACCTCAGCTATCCATTCCAAGAGTACCAGCAAGGCCACCTGTGGGTGTTCGTGGTAAAACTCGCAATAATTTAGGAAGTTTTGTTAGAACCCCGACCAATGGAGAAGATCCCGTTGCGTGTGTGAGTGGCCCCGCTGTGGCAAATGTGTCGAAGGTTGGAAATAAAATATCTCCGGAAATGTGTCACATGCCATCTAGTGGGGGGGGCCTCTCCAGTACTTCTGTGCACCCAGCGGAAAAAGACGTAATTGAAGAAGAGTACCGACAACACATGGAAGAAAGCTTAAATGACGGAGATGAGGTATCTTCTCTTGGGGGCCATCTTGCCAAGCATGAGTTTAAGTCTGTACCAGATCATATTCGTAGGATGCTGGAAGGAGATAGAATAGAAGAACCGTATACAACAAAGCTTTGGGAACAGATAAATACGGACGAGGGGCGACGAACTAATGGCTATTACGAATGCATCCGCTGTGGTATGCCTTTGGTGTCACCTAAGCACCAAATACGTTTTTTCACGCGCGGTATTGCAGCGTTTTCGCTTATGCATTGGGACGGCGTGGAGGTGCGTGTTGGAGGCGTCGCTTCTTCAAACAACAAATCGAAGAGTTGCGGCACCTCAGAGGCACTTCAGTTGCAGGTGCGTTGTAAATGTTGCTCAGGTTTTGTTGGCATTCTTGTGCCCGATCCAGAAGGGGAACCCCGCAATATATTTGTTGTGAACAGTTGCTGTTTGAGTTACGTGAAGGATAAAAGAACACGGTGTAAACTCAGTAAACCGTGTGGTGCTCACGGAGATGACGGTGATGGAAGCGGAATGAAGCGATTAAATAGCCGAAACAGCAGGGCCTCTGAAGGTGACGTAGAGATAGATTTCAATGACCCAGATATATTCGAGATTGATTAATTGTGAAAGAATGAAGGCGCGAGCGTCCAACTGTTTGATGCGCGTGTTCACTATGGTAGCGAACGGTACAGATTAAAAATGAGCAGGAAAGAGGAGGGAGGGGAGGAAAAAAAAAAACAAAAAGGAACGTGAGGAACCGGGGGGGAGGGCAGAAGGCGAAGGTTGTGGCACTTCACTCCCGTTCCATTTCCTTCTCTACGGGCGCGTTATTTTAAATGTCTCTTCCCATCGCTTCTTTTCCCTTCCTTCATTTTTCCTTTTAAGGATTTCTCTCAGCTATGACCTTCATTGGACAGAGGAGGGAAAGAAAATAAAGAAAATGGAGTGGCAAGTATTATGCTGCGCTTTCTCTCACTATTATCACTGCCCTTTTATTTATATATTTTATTTATATAAATACTTTTACGAGTTTTTACTTCATAGATGAAAATGCACCTCACCCGTTAACACGTAAAAACCAAGTATTGGAGGAATAGAAGGAAGAAATGAAGTTACTTCCGTATGAGTTTGTTAGGTTTACTCTGTTACTTGGCGTCCTCTTGTTTTTCTCCCCTATCTTTTGCATTTGCAGGAGAGAGAAAGAGAAATAAAAGGCAGGAAACCAATGAAGGAGAAAAACAAGGGCATGCATACCTCGGTTGTTGTTGTTGTTGTTGTTGTGTGTGTGTGTGTCTTCCGTATTTTCATTATTATTGCTTCATGCCTTTTCTTTTTTTGTTTGCTTTTTCCCCTACCGGAAAAACGCGGATACGATGACGTTGCGAAATGATCGCCGAAAGGGAGTAAATGGAAGGGAACGTAATGAGGAGAATGAGGGCCCGAAGAGAAAAAATGAAAGGAAAAGAAAAAAACGTGAGGTTAAGCCCTCAGTGAGGTGATTTGTTTAAGGAGAGGAAAGGTCTGTCATGCTGTTTTTCTCTCTTTTTTTTTTCTCCTGCCTCCTTTCAGTTTTTTGCTTTCTTTTTTTCTTTTTCATTGTCCGTGTACGGTAAGCGGCAGGGAACACAACTCATCTGCGTTTGCTCGTTTCGTTGCGAGGCATGCGGTCACTCACTCCTCTTTTCTTTCGTTATGTGTATCTCTCCTCTCTCGGGGTGGGTGCACACCCTCTCACTTTGTCTTCTCTTTTACTACAGAAATTACACCCTTCCGCCATTCAGTTATTTTATCTGATATGTTCTTTCATATTACAGTGCAATTGAGTTTTATAAGTTTACCTCAGGGGGGATCGTTGGAAGGACCTCCCCCTTCTTTTTTTAAAAATTCTTTTTGCCTGTCTTAACTCTCCTGTCGAAAATACTTTATATACTTGTGTCTGCACCAGTTGTGTCAGTGTTCTGTTCTTTAGTCTGAAGGTCATGAATGGGGGCGGAAAAAAAAATAAATCGTCCCACCAACTCTGGTGAGGTTGCAGAGAATGTTGGCGCATTTACAGAGGTGATGGTACCGATATGGAGTCAACTTTGTGACAAAGTTATCGCAGCCTACAAGGCAGGTGAAGATATTGTAGTATTACAGCATTTTGAGGAACTGCGGGCAACACCCGAGCTTGATGTTATTGCGCATGATTCGCTCATATCTGCTGCTCCCGACCTCACAGTTGGGGCGGTTGAGAAGAAAGAAGATGATAGAGCTGCTAAGAAAGAAAGGTTGGAATATTGTTGGGGGCGCGCACTTCTCTCTGCTAGGCACTTGGCAGGAGACGATGATGAACACATTAACAGCATCGTGGAAAGTTTTGAGCAACAGTTTGGATGCGTCTCCGGGTACCTTCGCGCTCTAGCTATAAACGCTGAGAGCGCACTGGAGGTGCTTCAGTTATACCAAATGATGGAGGGTCCGGTAACCACGAGGGTTGCCACTGCTGCTCTGCACCGGTTTTTAACAAATGACGCCAGTGAAGTTTCTGGACTGTTGCAGTTCCTGAAGTTGAATAATGTTCCACTGACACGTGAGTTTCATGATCAACTGGAAAAAAATTTTGTCATGCGTATGAAAACGGAGGATGCTGAGGAAGTCTTTAAGGACATGCGTAACGCTGGCGTGGAGCCAGTTAGTACACATCCGTATAACTTTATTTTCATGAAAACACCCCCGTTTAAGTACATGGATCTTCTTGATTACTACGAGGACATGCTGGATCGCGGTATCGTGCCTATGAACTCCACCTTCCGCATTCTCAGCAGACAGACACAAAACGGGGGTTTGGTGAACCAACATTTTAGTGCTCTTGCGAGGGGGACGACTACGGGATCCGATCGTCGGCATGAAACTGAAGGGCACGGCGGGACGCAGGCTTTTTTTGCCACACGCCTTGAGGAACTCGCTCGTTTGAAATCCAGTACAACTTTAGATGATGCTCTGCGCGTGCTCCGGCGTATGGACGTTGAGGGTACGCCATTAATTAGTGGCTCCGTTGTACTCAACGTCTTATTGTCCGTATTCTGCCGTGCAGGGCACATCGAAGACACGGAGCGTGTGCTTCAATTAGCAAAGGAGCGCGGATGTACTCCCAATGGTGCAACGTTGTCTAGGGTGTTAAAGAAGAGTAATGCAGACCGCTTTCTTCAAGCTGAGCTTATCCTACCAGACGCACTAGAAGCAGGTGACGTACGGTTAAGCGACATCACTGATGTTATGTGTCACTTCTTCAACAATGGCATGCGTAGTCAAGTAGTGCGTATACTCCGTGCATATGTTGTCCGTTGTTATCGCAACCCCACCGAGTCGATTCCCCACACCGTTGCCTCATGGGCGTTGCGACTGGGTCCGTTTGATTGGGCACTGGGTTTTTTAGCAATATTGCTTGCATCCAATGATGAGCCACTTAGCGATCGAATTCAACGGCGCATGCACGAAGTTGTGAAGGAGAATCGAAGTCGTGAGATTCTTAAGGTTCTAGAGGGACACAAATGGGACCGCCGCAGTATTTTGCTCGCACCGCAGCTTCAAGAGCCAACAAACAGCAGCGATGGCGCTGGTGAAGTTAATGGGCGCAGCAGTGAAGGAGGTAACAGCGGGGGTGGACATCATCGTCGCGACATGGGCCCGTCATGGATGAGTGCCATGCATTTGGTTCTAAAGGAAATGGATGTGGAGAAGGAAGTACTGATGGGATATAAGGCGAAACTTTCGGCTCTCATTAATGATGCGAAAAAGAAGCGTGATAATTAAACTGTGTAAAAATGTCCCCAGAGGGAATAAAGTGAAGGTGGAAGTGTGAAGGGAAGGGAAGGGGAGGGAATGGGGCCGTGGACATAGGAAAAGTATAAACAAATTGGAGAAGGAAAGAGAGAGAGAGAGAGAGAGAGAGAGAGAAGGCATCAGAACAACGAAGTTGTTATGTCGGAGGCGAAATTGACGGCAGAATTGCTCGAGTTTTTTTTTTTTTGTATGGATTGAGCAAAGAAAAGGGGGACCATGAGGGAAAGGGTGTGTGTGGGGCAAGGGTTCCTGTATTTGCGTATGTGCGACTGAACTGCGAGCCGAGACACCCGGTAGTGAATTACATTTGGTATTTTTTACATTATTATTATTATTATTGTTTTTTTAATAGTCTCGTTTCCTTTTCCCCGTGCCTCCTCACCCTCTCCTTTGATCTCTATGTTGTAGTGTCTTTCATGCGCTTTAACTTCACTTCTCCAGGACTTTATTAACGTACTTAATATGTGCAGTAAGAAATATTGAAAGAGAGAGAGAGAGAGAGATGTGCTTGAAAACCCGTACTTACATGTAGAACGCAAAAACCTCTGCACCGAATAATTGTTTCTAAAAGAAAGAAGGAAAAACAGAGCAAATTGTGGACGGTACCGGTGTGGTTTTAATATCATGCCAAACTGTCACCTTCGCAAGCCGTTGTGTTGTGCGGAATCATCATTTGTAAAGCCGTTGGATGGGTGAGCCAAAAAAAAAAAAAGGAAAATGATAACAGAAGTAAAGGGGACGGAAACTGGGAGGGGTGAAGCGAGAAAAGAGAAGACAACTTTGAAGGAATTGGAATGATTTTCGAAGGAAAAAGACGAGGGGGTGCGTGAGTAAACGCTTTTTTTTTGTTTACACCCCTTGACACTTTTGTTTCGCCCCGCCTTGTTTCGTTGTCCCCCTTTCAAGTTTTTTCATTGTTATTATTATCATCATCATCACTATAATTACTCTCCTTTTTTTTAAAAAAAAGAAATGGATTGTCACTTTGTTCGTCCTTTTTTACCTATTCCTAAATTCCCCATCATCCATTTTCCTCGAGTCACACACCTCGGGTACTACTTAAATATATTCGATGTTATTGTTTTTTTTTGTTTCTGTGTCCCGCGGAAATAGAGTTTATTATTCTAAACAGGAGAAGAACCAACGGAGAATACAAATCAAGAAGGTGAAAAAGAAAGGATCTGGGTGGAAAGTTGGGCTGTCATGTGACAGCAAGTGTCAGCCACCACCTTTCCATTAAACCTCGTTGTTTCTGTTTCCCTTGTTTAATTCCACACCTCTGTTTGGTTTCTGTGTCTTCACCTCTTTTCACATTGATTGCACCCCTTACTTTTAGTTTTAGGTTATGTGTTTGGGCCCATTGTGAGCGAACCACCGACTATTTTATCAGGCTTTGTACATACGCAAACACAGCTACTTTATCTACTTATACGCGCCACATAATTAAACGCATATATATATATATATATATATATATATATCTGTATTCGCACGAGCACTTGTTATTGACGCGATATCGGTGAGTTACCGACCGACGGACAGCAGTAGTGGTAACATAAGCAAATTAAAGATAGAAAGTAGCGTAGAGCAGACCAGTGTGGTAGCGTGCGGCTTTCACCATCTCGGTTGAAAAATTTTTTCGCCGTCAGTTAAGGAGGAAGGGGAGAGTGCGAGACATCGGAATCTTTGGGGTGTGTTTTCGGACACAATAGAAAATCAGCAAATAAATCACGAGTAGGTAATAGTCAACAAAAAAAATGGAGTCCCCTGTGGAAATGTACCGATCCCACTGCCAAGCTGTTGGGGTGGCAATGAACAGTGCGTTGCTAAGGGGGCTGCCGGAAACCACTGAGAAATTGAGGAACATGAAAGTAATGCATTTTGGGCGAAATTTTCTCGGTGACCGGGGTATCCTCCCGTTACTTCCTGTAATAAAGCAGGCCAAATCTTTGCACACTCTTGATTTGCGTAATAATGGGATAGGTAACGAGGGGGTGAAGGCACTTTGTCGCCAACTCCGTGATCATCCCTCACTGAGGGTTCTGGAATTGGGTGGGAATCCCTTTACGTACCTGGCGGCGCGGCAACTCACATATTTGTGTGAATACAACGACAGAATTACTTTTATTGGCGTTGACGACACCCTCATGACGGAACCACTTCGCCAGAGCATAGTTCACCGCATGCAAGCAACAATGAAGCGTCGGGAGAATCGGAGGCAGAGGAAGCAGGCTTCACCTAATGTAATAGACAATGAGGAAAATACCACTGAAGAAGTCACCGCTACTGGAGACACCGAATATATCGACGACGCTGCAGTAGCTATGGGGGTTTTTGTTTCAGAGGATCCACTGGCAACACCTCTGCAACCGGTTGAAGTGGTAACGGAGGCTTGTGTGCAACTCATTAGTCCACCAGCCAACACCCCATCGGTCAAATCAGAAAAAGTTGCTGAGATGACGGGAGATGAAATGATATCCGGTCCCTCACCATCATCCTCTTCAGTTACTCCCCCATCCACAGGAGCCGCCGCTTCTTCAACCTCCGACTCTCGGGAGACAACACAAGCCAATGAAGACGAAGTGGGAGAAGCTGCTGAGGTTTTCTCCGATGAGGAACAAAATAAAGTGGCGACAGTAGAGGAAACCGACGAGACGAGTGACGTGTCGGTGCATAGTGCAGGGGAGGAGTTAAGTGGAAGTATGGTAGATGATGATGTGCAGAGCGAAAGCAGTGTGACGAGGAGTGACGCAACGGAGCCGCAAGAAGATAGCATTGTGGAAGACGAAGATTAATATTATTCAAGCGAATATCTTTGCATGTGGTACGAAATGAGAAGTAAAGAGAAGAGGAAAAGAGGGGAGAAAGAGAGAGAGAAACTCAGGAAATGCGGAATGTGGGGTATCTGTCGTGTAAATATTGTTTTTGCGCCCACCGCAAACAAAAGTGTTCTTTTTTTTTTTTCATTCGAGGTCCGAAAAAGTGTTCAAAGATAGTTGAGGCTATGAACATCAGCAACTATGTGGCTGTACTTGACCGTATGAAGTAAAACCTACACCTTGGGAATACGTCCATTTGTGTTACATATAATTGCTTGGCACCGTCAGTGCAATCGTATGTGATGCGTGGGGTTAATCGTTTCGTTCCAGGCACTCTTTCTTTTCGTCATTTGATGTTGTTTCTTTTTTTTTTTGTCTGTGTTTTTTGTGTTGTTCCTTGTTTCATATTTCTTTATTGCATGACTGCATGGGCGTAAGGAAAAGGTGAGGGAGAGGCAACCCTTGTTATTTTTATTTTCTTCCGTCCTCGTTACCCGCCCCTCCAAATAAAACAGTTGAGCGCAAATTCACACAAACTCACATACACATACACGTGCATATGCATATATGTATCATTACACTATTCATCTCTTTTCCCTTCTATTTCTCTCTTACACTTTTTTTTTCCTTTTTCGCTTGTATTCGGCTTCTCATTTACTCCATTGTGTGCCTTCCTCTCTCTCTCTGTTTGTTTTTTCATTTTTATGTTCTGTGGTGTCCTTCATTTTTCCCCACAATGAGGAGTGTTTGTTGTTGTTGTTGTTTCCCTTTTTTGTTCCATCTTATTATTCCCGGTCCCATTCTGCCACTTCTCATATCATTTTTTTTTGTCCACAACCACATGCCACTATTGTGTGTAATGAACTGAAGAATAAAAGAAATGGGATGAAAACGGGGGAAAAAACCTTTAAAAAAAAAAAAGAGAAGAGGAGAAAAGATAAGATAAGAGAAGAGAAGAGAGAAGGTAAAAAGAAAGAATGGGAAGGGAAAAGGGAAGGAAATGTGGACAAAAAAACGGGTTGGGTGTGGAGTGAGTGAAAGCGTCAGATGTACTAAATAAATGGTATTTATTTTAGTGATGCCTTTACTGTTCTATTTATTAGATTTGAGGAAGCTTTCGCGATTATTATTATTATTGTTGTTGTTGCTACTGTTCTCAATTTTTTTTTTCTTACTTTCCTCTCTTCTTCTTTTCTTTTCATATCCTATTTGGTGCCGTCATTGCCTTTTCTCTTTCTTTTTTTTTTTCTGAGCTGTGAATTTTTTTGCTCAACCTCGAAAGAAATAGATTGAAAAGAAGAAATACTGGTTGCAGTTCCTGTATTCCATTGGTTATTTTCATAATCTTGTTTAGGTACGTGTACAAATAAGTAAAAAGTAAAGCCACTTAGAAACAAATAATTTTTTTTGTTTTGTTGAGGTGGTTCACCCAAGTGTCAACACCTTTTAGGAAGAAGTAGCAAAAGAGGAAACAAATTAAAAACAGCGAGAAGGGAAATCAAACAAGCCAAAGGAGGAATTAAAAGGCATTTATCAACTTGCGACTGCACATCTACTCGTGTTTATAAGAGTTGTAGTAGCAGAAACAAGAACAAGCAAAGAGGAAACCTATTTATTTAGTTTCATTTTTGTTACCTTCTTTCATTAAAAAAGAGTTTCAAGCCATGGCGGACCTTTCCGATAATAAGTTTGCCTACCTCAAAGACAAAAATATACCACAACTCATGGAGTATATTCTACAGAAACTCGTCACGGACCTTCCTGAAAATCCAATGCATTATATTGGGGAACTGATGGAAGAACCCGTTCCACCGAGGATTATTGTCGCCGGCCCACCCGGCAGCGGCAAAGGGACGCAATGCGAAGCCATTGCAGAGAAGTTTGGTGTTGTACATATTTCTACTGGAGATTTAATTCGGGAAGAAGCAACAGCGGATACGGAGGAAGGCAGAGAGTTGGCTCAGTTGATGGAAGAAGGCGATTTAGTCCCTGACGAATTCATCTCTCAGTTGGTTTACCGCCGCCTTCAAAAAGACGACGCGAAGCGGTTTGGTTGGCTGCTTGATGGTTTCCCCCGCTCCAAACAACAGGCGATGGAATTGGATACATGGATGTGCCCTCCACATCTCTTCATTTTGTTGGATGTAGCGGATGAAGAAGTTTTCAAACGCATTGAACACCGTCGTGCCGATCCCGTGACGGGAAATGTGTATCATTTAATATTTAACCCACCCCCAAAGTCTGATAAAGAATTATGGAATCGCCTCGTGCAGCGGACAGATGACCATCGCGACACGGTGGCGAAACGGTTGGAAGTATATCGCGAGGAAATAAGTTGGTTGATGGGACACTACGGTGGTATAACCGAAGTTGTGGATGGGAATCAAGGCATCAGAGCCGTTACAGCGGATGTACTGAAAACAGTGGAGAGCCGGCTGTTGCGTTGAAGACAAGAGGAGACATTTTTTTTTTTTCTTGTTCCACTTCTTGTTTTCTTTTCCTTTCTTTTCTGTTCGTTTTTTTCTTTGTTTTTGAAGACGCCGGTGTTTTATGTTCTGAGTCCGCTGTTTGTCTCGTTCGTTGCCATTCCATTCTCCCTCCCTTCGTCCCTTAGCGTTGCGTATCGTGATTGGAAGAACAGCGAAATGTAGTTTTATGCGCTATTCTCAAATGATGGCAATATATTGAGCTGTAAACTCATTCCATTTTTTATTGGTGTTTCTGTTTCCCTCCACCTTTTGCCTCCTAACACAAACTATCACGCAAACACAAATATCCGCCAGTTTATACATGGATGTGTATCTTCTTTCTGCTCTAGGGCATGGAAGTGCGAGTTGGGTTTCGTGACTATGAAATATATATATATATATATATATATGAATTGGGTTTGTGATTGTTTTCATTCTTCTTCTTCTTCTGTTTTTTGAGGAGTGAAAGAGGTGGGGAAGAGAGACCTGTAAAAATAAGGAGTTGCAGCTCGTATTTTTGTGTAATTTACCCTCTTGGGCGCGTATTTCTATCATTATGAATCAATGTATATTTGCGTGAAAACATGTATGAAGAAAGTTATTTGTGCGTATAGAACTATGTTAGACTCTCCCTTCCATATCCACACTTCACGACGAACGCACACGCACCCACTCATATTTATATCAACACATATATTTCATGCGCGTGCACATATGCACTCGCTTAAAGCAGGTATGTGATGAAAGACAGGGGAAGAGTGAGAAAAAAAAAAATTATGTCAATGTGCTGCACACCACACTTTTTTCCCCCTCTTTTTTAACAAAAAAAAAATTGGAAAATGAAGGGAGAGAGACTGAGCCAATACCAAACCTCCGATGCATATGCAACTTCATATCTCTTTACCTCTTTTCTTGTTTCTTTCCCGTTGATTTCCCTCCATTTTTCACTTTTTCAAAATATATATATATATATATATATATATTTTTTTTTTCGAACCTTCGTGTTGATCGGTGCTGTTCTTTTGTGTGCGTCCATGTGTGTCCGAAGTTGTTGATAGTGTGTTGGATCTCTGTAGTGACGAGAGTCCGTTATGTAATTACCGTTATTGTTTTTCGCTTTGTAGGATTTTTCTACCTGACAGTTGCGGTTGGAGGGAGATTAAACACAAATTTATGCAACCAACCCCATTTCGAAACATTTCCTGCATTACTTTGTTCTCTTTTTCTGGTCGTTTTGTTATGCTTTGTTTTAGTGGCCATGGTCCTACGGTTTGTTTGGTTCGCATTTAGTGTCTCCGACGGACTATCTTGGTGTTTATTGCAGGTAACTTTATGTATTTATGTATAATTGGCTTCCAGCATTTTTTTTCTTTTCTTCTTCCCCCCCCCTTCATCTTTCTCTCTCTCTCTTTGATGCGTTTGACTTATTCTGCGCTTTCAGTTTCCCATGTTGTGAATGTATGACATAATATATATTTCATGTTGGTCTTTCCCTCCATTTTTCTTCTTTGCTTTCCTCTTCTTTGATTTGCTTTGTGACCCAAACAATGCTGCCCCGGTGAGTTTCTGTTTTGTTTCGCTTTAGGCATCTAATATTCACTGAATTTTTCTTCAGTCTCCGCGGCATTTAACTCGATAACACACTGCTTCTAAGCGGTCCACCTGAAGTGTAGGGGAGAGGGGATAATTTTTTCCTTGAAAGAAAAGGACACAAATACGTTTGTACGCATCTAAGTATATAAATATAAACACTTATTTATACAGCAAAAGGAAGAAGTCACCACGTGCATTATTATCTGTAGAAGTGAATAGTAGAGTTCAACATTTTGGACACATTTTCTTTTTGTGACACTTTGTCACTTAAACCCATCGACACTTAGTCGTTGATAATAGTGAATTTCGGTGTCTGTTGTGGCTCCGGTTCCCTTCACCGCCATATTTTCTCCACTCAAGTGAATCATTTAAAAAAAAATCGTGTGTGTGCGTGTGCGTGTGTGTGTGTGTGTGTGTGTGTGTGTGTGTGCTCAAACGCGCGTGAAGAATCCACACAGAACACCACAGGAGGGGGAAGGGGCTGAACGCATTTCTCCTTTCTTTACCAGGGAAATAAAACGGCGAGGATAGAAACACGCGGGCATACTTTTTCCTTGAACGGTGGCTTTTGAGTGTTTGAGAACTGGGCACCGCACCCCCGTTGAAAGTATTTTAACCTTGGTGTATACATATATATATTTTAGTGCTGGTGCTGCGAGCGACTCACATCAAAAGTTGTTTGAAAAATGATTGGCACTCGGCGAAGTACTAAAAGCACCACCTTTCAGCACCTGTACGGGTCACAAAACCGCACGCTGCGAGGTGCAAATGGTCAAAAGGGATTTTCCCATCAGCGGAATGGCACGGCTCGTGAGGAGCAGCAGTCAACCAAACCTCCAGGGCCACGTAACTCCGTTTTGATCAATCGTGTGGTTGATGTGTTGCCGCTGTTTAGCATCAACGGCACCGTTAGGTATATTGAGTCCGTAGGGGGACGTAGTGCGTGGACTGCAGAGGCGGATGGGTGCATTCGCGTGAGGAGTGTACCAAAGGGAACGGAAGTGCGAACACTGGAAGGAAGGGAAGGATGTTTCTGCACGTGCATATTATATGTAGAGTCAACGAATGCCATGTGGACAACCTTCAGCGATGGCTTCATTCGCGTTTTCGACTTCAATACCCATGCGCTGCTCTCTGAGTTCATTAAACATGACAAAGCTATTGAATGTATATGGGAGGTGGAGGGATATGTATTTACGGGTGGTCGTGACTGGCAAATATATCAATGGAAACCGGACACTTACGTCTGCGAACGACGACTCTCCGGTCACAATAATACTGTTCGGTGCCTCTGCCAGTACGCTGGGGATACCGGAGCTGTCCTCTTCTCTGGAAGCGATGATGGGACCGTACGGGCGTGGGATCCATACCTTCCCGCGCGGAAAGGTAAGGACGGGGGCCCTATGATGCATATTTTTACTGGACACACACAGGGCGTGCTTTCTCTAGAACTTGTAACAGTCAGCAATCAGCTATGGTCTGGGGGCGAGGACACCACCATACGTGTTTACGACCTTCAAACGCTTGGGTGTGTTAGTGTGCTAAAGCACCACAGAGCACCCGTGAGTTCCATCAAGTTGATAGGAATTCGTGTGTGGAGTGCTGACAAGTATGGAAAGACGCTCTTGTGGGACCCCAAGACGTTAACACCACTGAAAGACCTCACCACTCATATGGCTACCGACCCCGGTTCGATGCTCAGCATTTGTAAGGTGAAGCAACTGGTGTCATGGAAAGTATGGACTGCCTGTTCTGGGGGGAAGATTTATTGTTGGAATGCAGATTCTATTCCTATAGCGTTTGATGGTCCCACAGCCGGCAAGGACGCTGTTGATGTTAGCGATGCGGTGCAACTGCTTACAGAAAATAAAGGCTTGCGAGGCGAAATAGAAAAGTTGAGGAGGCAGCTGATGGGTGAGACCGAGGATGGGGGGTCTTCGGCAAACAGAGGGTCTGCGAGTGTGTCACCATCAAGAGCCAAAAGTGTTCCTTCTCATCCGCGGCACCATGAGTCCAAAATGGGACGAGGAACCTCCCCGTCGGCAACTCCACCGGGGAAAAGGCGGTCTCCCCCTGCGTTTTCTGCTGAATACGCCAACGATACTCCTATTCACGAGAGAGCAAACACGGCCTCCAGGGAGGGTGATGATGCACGAGGTTGCACGACATGTCATGAGAGATTTTTCTATGGTGATGCATGGGAATTTATCTTCAGGCAAGACACGGAAGAGCTGTGCGCAGTGATCCGTCATGAAGTTGCTAGTGTCCTCGGCATTCCGGCCGATCAGGTGCAAATCACCCAAATGGAACTTGGCAGTGCTGGCCAGGGGTGTGTTGTGAAGCTGAATATACAGCACAGTGCGAGTTTGCCTCCTTCAGAAATTGATACTATGCTAAGCAATTATCCATTTATTGATGTCTATGAGTTGTATGGTCGTTACCTCGCGAAGAAGTACGGGGACCCTAACGAAGTGCATGTTTCAGAGAGTGGAAGTGGGACGTTGGGTGGGCAGGTGCACCGGTCCCTGTGCGTTGACGACAGCAGAGGGGAGGAGGAGATGGCAAATGGTTACGACGACCCTACGCCACTCCAAAATATGATCAACACGTTATTGAAGGAGAACGAAGAACTGCGGGGCCAGTTAATGCCAAAGGCGGAGACACCACCAGACGAAAACAATGGCGAGGTTCGGACAGCGTTAACTAACTACGAAGAAGAGAGGATGAAGCCCCGGATTGCACAACTTGAGAAGGCTCTTGCCGAGAGAGATGAAACGCTCCACAGAAAGGATGAACGGATAAGGCAATTGGAGAGGGAACTTGAGGCAACCAAGTCCGATACCGGTATGAAGGAAGTCATGAAAGACCTGCGCAAAAGAGAGAAGAAACTGTTGACTGAAGTTGAAGCACTCACATCTCAGGTGGAGGCAATGGAAGAAGATAAGAGGAGAGCGGAAGACGATGCCAGCTTCTACCGAAGGGAAAATGAGTTGTTACGCAATCGTATCTCTGCAATGAATGAACAAATGGCAAAGGCATCAGGTTCTGAAGCAGAGGAAATGCAAAAGGTATTGACGAGTTATGAGGAAGAAAATGTAAAACCGAGGATAGCGCGACTTGAGGAGGTCATCGCAGAGAAGGATGAAAACCTTCAGTCACGGGACGAGAAGATAAAGAAGCTCGAAGATGAACTTGAGGCGGCAAAACAGGAAGCGAAATTTGCATCGGGGGAAAGTGTGAAGAGTAACGACAAAGCAGGGAGTGAAACGGAAACATCGCTCTTAACGGAGGTGCAGGTGCTTAGAGACCAGGTGGAGGCAATGGAAGAAGATAAGAGGAGAGTGGAAGACGATGCCAGCTTCTACCGAAGGGAAAATGAGTTGTTACGCAATCGTATCTCTGCAATGAATGAACAAATGGCAAAGGCATCAGGTTCTGAAGCAGAGGAAATGCAAAAGGTATTGACGAGTTATGAGGAAGAAAATGTAAAACCGAGGATAGCGCGACTTGAGGAAGCGGTTTCTCAGAGGGAAGAGGTTCTTCGTTCACAAGATGAACGGATAAAGGAGCTGACGAGAGAAATTGAAGAAAATCGGAGAGAAGACAAGAAGGGTTCCTACCACGTTACAGACGAGGCTGTTGTAGCGTCCAAGGAGGAAGTTCAGGCACTGAAGAATCAAATGAAAGCAATGAAAAAGGAAAAAGAAAAACTGGAAAATGAGTCTAAGCTCTATAGGAAGGAGAATGAGTCGCTGAAGGAACGGCTTTCTGAGACGAATGGTCAGCTGAAGAAGTCGTCGTCTCTCGACGAAGAGGAGAAACAAAAGGTGCTGTCAAGATACGAGGAAGAAAATATGAAAGCGAGAGTCGCACGACTTGAGGAAGCCGTTACTCAGAGGGATGAGGCTCTTCGTGCAAAGGATGAGCGGATACGCCAACTGGAGAAGGAACTGAGGGCAGCGCACCGAGAAGTGAAGGCTGCTCTTGAGGAGAGCAAGAAAAGCAGCAGTCGGCTTCACAGCGACTCCACGCAGACATCGGCAGAGGAACTGAGGTCTCTCATGACAAAAGCAAGGGAAAGAGAAAAAGAAAAATTAAAGAATGAGTCTAAACTCTATAGGAAGGAGAATGAGTCGCTGAAGGAACGGCTTTCTGAGACGGATGATCAGCTGAAGAAGTCGTCGTCTCTCGACGAAGAGGAGAAACAAAAGGTGCTGTCAAGATACGAGGAAAAGGACGTGAAGCCGAGAGTGGCACGACTTGAGGAAGCCGTTACTCAGAGGGATGAGGCTCTTCGTGCAAAGGATGAGCGGATACGCCAACTGGAGAAGGAACTGAGGGCAGCGCACCGAGAAGCGAAGTCTGCTCTCGAGGATGGCAGGAGAAACAGCAGTCGGCTTCACAGCGACTCCACGCAGACATCGGCAGAGGAACTGAGGTCACTGAAAACGAAGATGGATGAAATGGAGAATGACAAACGAAGGCTGAATGAAGAAATCGTCCTGTTACGAAAGGAAAACGAGACACTAAAGCGAAATTTGGGTGACGTAATGAGGAGGTTAAAGAATCCATCAAGTTTCATTGCAAGCGAGAAACAGAAATTGCTGTCGAGCTACGAGGAAGAACACGTGAAACCGAGAATTGCACGACTTGAGCATGCGGTTACTCTGAGGGACGAGAGGCTTCAAGCAAAGGAGGATCGGATACGTCAACTGGAGAGGGAACTCGATGCCCTGCGGTATGGCGGTAAAAATGATGTGAATAACAATGCAGTGGAAGATGGTAAGACCTTCCGCCAGTTGGAAGAGGCACTCTTGGTCGAAATTCAAGGAGTAAAGGATCAAATGAGGGCAATGGCAAAGAGCAATCAAAAAATGCAAGAAGAAGCTGTTGGTCTAATGAGGGAGAATCAGATGCTGAGAGATCGTCTTGCGGAGGCGTGTGAACAGCTCGGAAAGACACCATCTATCGAGGCGAGGGAGACTAGTCGAGAACTAGTGAAGTGTGAGGATGTAAGTCCTAATCCTAGAATAGCACAGCTTGAGCAAGCCGTAACTGAGAGGGATGAAATACTCCACATAAAGGATGAACGGATAAGGCAACTGGAGAGGGAACTCGAGATGTTTCAGCACGAAAACAGGGCGATATGTGGCAACAGAGATTGTCTGGACGCAGGAAGGAAGTTGGCGGCTGAAAACCAAGAACTGAGGAATCTGGTGAAGTATATTGAGAATGACAAGCAGAAGCTGGAGCACGAGGCCAGTTTTTTCAAACATGAAAACGATGCTCTGATCGGCCGTATCGCGGAGCTGGAAAGTACTCCAAGAGCGCCGTCCTTGTCACCAACTAAGACTCATACCCTTTCGGGTGATAGGGAGGCTCTTATGTCGCGGCTGGGCACTGCAATCGAGCAGGTTCACAATGTTCAGAAAGAAAGAGAGGCTGCAGAACGCAAGATTGCTGTATTGCAGGAGGATTGTAGGGACCTCCGTATGAGGCTTCAGCACGCTTCTGATACTCCTGTACGTAATGAAGCGTTGTTTCCGTCTTCCACTAACTGTGACGGCACATACCAAACAGGCCTTCACAGTGGAGAGGATGCTCATTTAATTGAAAGTGCGAGGGGAGCGCCTCACAGTAGTAGTGACGCCATTGTTGAGTTATTGCCCGACAGATTAACCGCATTGGAGGATACGATGGCTTCTTTAAATACAGGACTTCATGACGCTATACGTCGTTTGAGCTCCGTAAGCGACAACAGCGCGCTGCTACGCACACAAATTGCGGATATGCTCTCGCAGCGTTCGTCTCACAATCTGATTACTGATCCTCATGAGAGGTCGTAGAGTTATGTAACTGTATCATTTTATGTACAAAAGGAAGAAAATAAACAAATAAATGAAAAGGTGGGCGATTGTAAACGACTTAAATGCTGTCTGCCCGTTTGTCGGACAACTAACTCCGCAACGCAGCACCTGAAGTACTGTATGTGCTTAAGTTTATGAACTCCTCATATGAGGTGATATGTGGTGAGTTTAACCCTTGGTACAATGTAGACAATTATTATTTATGGACATTGTCGATGTAATATTGTGGGGGCGCTCCCTTTTTGTATGGAGGTTGCTTTGTATCTATTGCTTTACTGGCGCCACCCGAGTTTGTTGTTGTTGTTGTTTTCACTCTTCTTGCTATCACTACACCCACACGTGTACGTCAAGTTCTTGGGATGTTCAATCACTCATTTTTTTTTTAAAGCAATGAGACATCATATGTGAAGAAATATTATTCCTTTACTTTTAGGTATCTCCTTGTGTACGATGCCTCGCTGGCTCACATACCTTTTTGTTTACGCCCGCCTTTATCTTCCGTTTTGTGTTTAAATAGTGCTCTTTTTGCTTCATGTTAGTTTAATTGATCCTGTTGGATAAGTTAACGGCGGCGTTTTACTTTTCATGGGGAAAGTAGACGTGCCACCGACCGGTTTTTCTTTTTTTTTTTTCACACAGTACTCACGTCGAAACATATATATATATATATTTTTTGAGTGTGAATGCTGTGTGAAAAGTTTCCACTTCCCTCCTTTTTTTTTTGTGTGTGTGTGCGTTTGTGTGTAGTTCTGGGTATATCAGGGGATGGAGTAGGTTTTCCATTTGTGGTCACGAAGAGAGGGGAGAGAGAGGAAACAAAAAAAAAAAAAAACGGAACTGTTCAATAGGCTGCGCAAGTGGGCAAATATCTGTAGTAGTGGAAGTCGTCGCAGGCTGACGTGGGGCAACGAGTGTTTTTTTTTTTTTTTGAAGAGAAGAAATAGAGGAACAGAAGCCCCGTGTTTAAGTGGTTGTACGACGTTTTGTGCGTGTCAAAAAAAAAAAATTGTGAACAAAAAAAAAGGGAGTAACCCCTTCCGTTTGTCTCCTTTGTTTTTTTTTTTCGGGGCCTCGAGAGGATTTTGCTTCTTTCCCCTCTTTGCACCTGATTGAAATGACTGTAGTCGGGGTGATTGTACCGCTAACCCACAGACAATAACCCTGTTTTTATTTGGAGGGAAGCAAACGTTTTCACCATCACCTTCTTTTGTACTTCTAACTGCGTATGTATGTATGTACATGTGTCTGTTTGTTTTAATGTATACTAACTACTCCCCTTCCTCCTCCTCCTCCTCCTCTGTTGCGTAACCAAGTGGACGGTAAACATTGCAGAAGGTATGTGCCCAAGTGGCTTGTAATCGCTGTACTTGCTCTGTTTTACCGTCAACAATACATCCCCCATTTTTTTTTAAAAAAAATGCCACAGTAGTGTTGTATTTCCTTCACTGATTTGTTCTACCTTACTTTTTTTTTTGCGTTTTTTTTAAAAAAAAAAACCAGGTGCTGTACGGTGTAGTCGCGCAGTTTATTATACTCTTCTCCGGGTAAGACCCGGGGCGCATCCAAGTCAATCAGTAGGAACAATTGGTTTCTGCCTAGGAGTAAGGGTCGAACAAGGACGCGTACCGGCATACGTATCGTCCAGGTTCGTTGGTTACATCTCCTACATTTTGTGTAGTAAACGATGGCCATGCGGCGGTCATCACCTTCGCCACGACCCCGCGTGAGGTCGGCGTCTGTGGCTTCCATTCCGGACACGCAACGATGTGAAGGAATTCTTTCATCCCGTTCCATTGCAGGTACGGCGCGCTCCATAGAATATGTGGGCGACCGATGTGTATGGGCTGCAGCGGCTGATGGTCGTGTCTTAGTTTATTCGCTCTCCGATGGTGAAGTAGTTGCAGAGGCAGCCGTACGTGAAAATACCTTTTGTACAGTACTACGCCTCGTGTCAAGAAGACGCATTTGGGCTGGGTTCGCGGACGGTTTTATTTGTTGCTACGACAGTTCGACGGCGAATTTGTTGAATGAGTTTGTTCAGCATGATGGCGCAGTGAACTGCCTGGCCACAACCCCTTATAGTGAGTTTGTTTATAGTGGTGGGGAAGATTGGAAAGTTTACCAATGGTTGAAGGAAAGTTGCACGTACGTACGGCTCTTCTCTGGTCATTCTAATGCTGTGCGATGTGTTGTTGCGCATATAGTGGAGAGTGCGTCAACCCGTTCTGTATCGGAAGGGGTGCGCTCCCTTGGTGATGACATGTACAATAACGAGGAGGACGAAGGGGGAGAAGGGTGTAATGCTCGGGTTAATGAATCAATGGAGGAGTACATCATTTCGGGAAGCGACGACATGACCATAAAAATATGGGACCCCCGGGCACCCTTGCAGATTGAACTAAACCTAGCTTGTCTCACTACGCTTCGTGGTCACAATGGTGGTGTTCACTCCATGGAGGTTTTCCGTCGGAAGCAGGAGCTTTGGTCCGGTGACGGTGAAGGTGCTCTGCGTGTGTGGGACCTCCATGATGTTAGGAAGCCTTCTTGCGTTGCCGTACTGGAGGGCCAACATAGCGCATCCATCTCATCCATAGTGCGTATTGATTCCTGCATGTGGAGCAGTGGCAAGGACAGCTTCGTTGTTTTATGGGACGCGTACGAAAAGGTAGCCTTACGTCGTTTTGTTCCCGGCGGGCGTGCGGCTTCTAGGCCTATCTTCGTGATGCGACGGCTTTACCGGGCAGCTCATTGGGTTATATGGCTTGGAGGGCTCGATAGGAACATTCATTCTCTCAGTTTTGCAGCGGACGGTGATATAGATGGAAAGTTGCTTCGTTCAGAGAAGCGGTGTGCGGCTAACAAACTGCGTTACATGCGCCTACAGGAAAGAACTATGGAACTATGCACTCTCGTAGAGGAACTGGAAGAGAAAAACAAGGCATTGGAGACTCAGGTGCAGCAGCTCAACGCACTATTACATAGATCGTTGGAGGCAAGTCAGCCCTTAGACCACGGAAGTGGCAGAAGCAGATCAGCAGGTAAGGGAGGAGTTACATTTCGCCGCCTAAAAAGTGACGCAGAAGGTGACAAGGCACCATCAAGGCTTGCCGTGGACACAACGTTGAAGCTACCGAGTGGGATTGCCTCACGGTGCTCGACAGCAGATCCGTCACCGGAAAAATCCTTTAAGAAAGATGTACGGGCGTGGGAAAGGCAGGAAAAACAGACCATAACGGGTGATATTTCGGACGGGCAAAAACTTATCGATCAGATGGAACTCATCACGTCGGCTGAGTTTACATTGCAGGACGTCAGTGGTGTTGATGGCACAAGTCGCCTTGCCTTCGAGGCGTACAAGAAGGAGGTAGAACTGAAGTTGGTTGAGGAAGAATTGTCGCGACAAGCGCTGCAGCGTGAGCTGGCGGAGGCGACAAAGTACAAGACGATGTGGGAAACGAAAAACGACGCGTTACGGGACGCCTACGAACAAATTGAAAACCTACAGCGAAATCTCGAAGGCGAGCAACGGTACGTCAACGATCTACTGCAAGAGATGGCTCAGTTATCCAACAAGAAAGTGCGTGGGGAGGGTGAGGAAGATTTACCGTGCGCAGATAATCGCACTCCTACAGAACCTAGAGAACCTAGCACTGGTTACTCACTATACAAGAGCATCCCAGGCAACTACTGGGACAACATCTGCACGAACTATCCGGACGTTCTTAGGGATACCCTTTTTTCTGAACTCAGTGAATTAGTTAGTAGTTTGGGGGCAGTCGTAACAAATATCGCTTATGCTTCAACGGGAGAATGTCTTTTGGTCGAGGCGGTTGTAGGACCTACCACAGTTGGGCGAGAGAAAATGCAGAGCTGTCTGGAGCTACATGCATTTCCTCAGACACGTACCCTTCACGAGAGTATGTCCACCCCATTTCGTAAGGGCGCTTCGGTAAAAAAATCGGAGAAGGATAATGGATGGAAGCTGTTGGTGGAAGCGAAGGAGAGGGCAGAAATGGAGCGTGATGAGGCCTTGGCAGTGCTTCAGGAGGCTACTGATGAGTTGGAAGCCATGTATGAATATCAGCGTCAAGTTGAGGAGCGCCGTGCGAAAACCCCTGGTTTATGCGACATCACTGCGTTACGAGACCAGAAAAATAGCAGTGTAACCTCCTCAACTTCTCAGGCGTGTACTAAAGTTCCCATATATGTGGCTACAGCAGAAGAATATGAAGAGGTTCTTGCAGTTATGGGTAAGGTAGAGAGGGAGCGAGATGAGGTACTTCAGCTGCTTCAAAAGAGTCAGGCCAACTCAGTTTCGACAACGAATAAGGCTACATCAACCAGCTTCATTGATTCACAACACCGGCAGCACAGGGAAGACACTGCTGCCTCCCAAACCGTGAGTGTCAACGAATACTCCAGGGTCGTCGCCGAGAAGGAGGGAGCGGAGGCTGAATGTCGGGAAGCTCGGAGGAAACTTCAGAAGGCCCTTCACGAGTTGGAATCTCTTCAAAAGCTTCACCTTCAAGCTGAGGAACAGCGTTCTAGAACGCGAGGGTTGGCGGGGTCCACTAGGTTACACGGTCGAAAGAGTACCAACGAATCTTTATTGGAATCACGAGAGGGTACTAAAGTTCCCATATATGTGGCTACAGCAGAAGAATATGAAGAGGTTCTTGCAGTTATGGGTAAGGTAGAGAGGGAGCGAGATGAGGCACTTCAGCTGCTTCAAAAGAGTCAGGCCAACTCAGTTTCGACAACGAATAAGGCTACATCAACCAGCTTCATTGATTCACAACACCGGCAGCACAGGGAAGACACTGCTGCCTCCCAAACCGTGAGTGTCAACGAATACTCCAGGGTCGTCGCCGAGAAGGAGGGAGCGGAGGCTGAATGTCGGGAAGCTCGGAGGAAACTTCAGAAGGCCCTTCACGAGTTGGAATCTCTTCAAAAGCTTCATCTTCAAGCTGAGGAAGAGTGGCGTAAAAAATTGAACTCGTCTGGGTATTCAGAGAGCTCATGGAGAGGTGGGAAGAAGCCCCTCTTGTCCTCCTATCCTGATGGTGACCCAACACTGCGTGGGTTGGGCAGTGGAGAGTATGTGAAAACCGATGATACGGACGCACTGTTGTCGGGTGAGGAGGTTGCAGACCACAGGTTGCGGGGGGGGAGGCGAAATCCCAGTAAAGGTTCCACCACATTCGGAAGCAGCGACCGCACTGCAAGTGCAGATCAGCGCCGCAGCAGGCTGTTGCCCGCGGCATCGGATATCGACATCGCTACAGGGCACGTCACTCCTGGTTTAGGGAGTTATTTTCACAATTTCGCTGCGAAGGAGGAATATGCTAGTGCTGCCACACAGAATCTGACGCGTCCTGTTGATGTCGGCGCACTAGATTTGAAAACAAGCAAGTTTTCACGTTACCGATGCATGCTTGGAGAAATGTGGGGTCCGCTGGTAAAACGGTATAGAGCGTTGGTGGAAGACGTCTTTCTCATGGAGGTTTTCCGCGCTACGTCAATACCACCTAACTACGTTAAGGGTTTGGAGTTTGGTCGTGGTGGATTGTTCGTAGAGGTTGACATCTATGACGTTCACTCCTGCGAAAATGTTAACCTTTGCCTGCAGCGCCACAAGTTTAGTGTGTTGGATAAGTTGATTCGTCTCAGTCAAAGCTGCAGTGCAACTGCACATGACCCACATCAATTAGGTGAAGAAACGTCGGCCTCACAGCGGGGTCCTGGCTGCGTTGCAGAGAGGAACCTAGGTTTAAATGGCGAAAGTCGCAAATTTTTTCAGCAAACGTCACACTGCATTGACGAAGCACAGGCGAAGGAACTTGACGCATTCCGCTGCCGGCGGGCTTTCGCCAACAGTTTACGTCGAGGAGAGGAAACGTTGCGTTCGTTACTTATATCGCAATCGGAAATCGACC